>NC_056747.1:1041115109-1041372609 GCF_019279795.1 Protopterus annectens
AACTGCTCGTTAATCACTCTGCATGCCACGACCCCGACCTGGCGATGGGTGACAGGTGCCTTTCCGTGCCCACTACCAGAGGGGGTGAGCTCCATCCCCTGAGGGGGTTCCACCCAAAGGTGGTGCAGGACCAATGGACAGGGAGGTCTGGGGTTGGGCCCCAGATATGCTGGTGCCCAGTGCCACGGCCAGCTGTGGTGGGACAGGTGAGTCCACTGGGGCTGGCCTTCCCAAGCGTGCTATAGTGTTTAGATTTCATCATCATATATGGGTTAGTAATAGTCAACACATTCCAGGGTTAGGTATAACAACATGCATAGATACTCCCATTAGCCCAGACACCAGATGGTAATAAGGACAGTAAGCAGGTACATTGATGCCACCATGCCAACAATGCTGGCATAATAAAATATGGTACATGCATGGGAACCATTAAAATATTTATCAAACAATTGGACATTATCAGAGTCAGTACATACCAGTTGGGGTAGGTAAGTTGATTATTGTTGGAGAGAACGTGGGGGGGGTTGTCAATTAACAAGTAGCATATTCCTGAAGTCCACATTGCTTTCCTAGTCAGTGCTGTTATCTGTACTTTACAAGCCTTACTACACTACCCTATAGCCTTGTAGTGGACAGTGATATGGCTGTCGTCATCATTACACATGAACCGGTTTTGCCTGCAGTATACACCTCTTACCTGGTATACCTGTAGAGGGAATGTTTGTTAACACTAACTGTTTGCACACATACACCCGGATTTCAGGTCGATGTTTTGCACTATGCTATCCAACTCTTTCTAAACAGACTCTGGCCATGCGTTGAC
Source organism: Protopterus annectens (assembly GCF_019279795.1). NCBI lineage: Eukaryota > Metazoa > Chordata > Ceratodontiformes > Protopteridae > Protopterus > Protopterus annectens. The sequence continues at coordinate 1,041,115,936 of NC_056747.1, forward strand.
CACATGCTGGTGTGCCTGGACATAGCTAGAATATTGCCCTTTTCCAACTTTAGTGACCTGACACACACATATACATGCTTTCCTACACAGTTATATTATGTAGCACAGTGTGGGTGACAGTGACTAGTGATACTTTATTATTCACAGAAACTGCAACACTCACAATCCCCTACAGTACCAGCGTGGACAGTACCAGTACAGGTTATATTGGTCTGTATTTCTCAGCACAGAGTTCGTATCCAACATATCTGTGGGAGCAATGTTTGTTAGCACTACCTGACTGTTGCCACACAAAGTTCCAGATTACACATTAGTATTATGCACATACATTTCACTTTGTTACTGTACACACTCTGGTCACAGCTTGACAACATGGGAGTGTAGATAGGACATACTTGAAATATTACTCTCCTAATAGTTTCGGGGGTTGCTACAGTGAGAGGTGTGTACTCATGATGGTTGACCATCACTTGTATTCCCTGTTTGCTGGCTACACATCTGGGATCATCCAACAGACGTACTAGGGGGACAGGGGGACAGGCAGCAGATATGGGCACATATACAGGACATCCTGCCCTCATGTGTACACTTGTGGGGTAGGAATCTGTATGCAGTTTAATTCCACTCTCAGGATTCAGATCATGGCAATGTCTGCTACAACTTAAACACTGTCCATCACAGTTGTGTCTGCTATATTGATATTGCTGTATATCTTCAGTCTGCTTTCTGTCTTATTAATCCCCTGTGCTTATGCATTCTGATTTTGTATAACAACACCCTTATACAGATTTTCTAGACAGTTATATGTTGTAGGACAGTGTGGGTGACAGTGATGTGTAATACCTCATTATTCAGAGCAACTACATATCATTCTTGTATTTCTGGGCACAGTGTTGGTATCTGACAGACCTGTGGGAGGCATGTTTGTTAGCACTACTTGAATGTTCCCACACACAGTACCAGATTCCACATTACTATTATGCACATATATCTCACTCTGTTACTGTACACACTCTGACCATAGCTTAACAAGTTGGGGTGTAAATGGGACATGTGTGGCTTCTTAGTCACAGAAGGTATCAGGGAGTTGCTAGTGTGCCAGGTTTGTTGTCATAGATGTGTGTTAATCAGTTGTATTTCCTGTTTGCTGCCTATACGTTTGGGATCATCCCACTGATTTCCCAGGGGGACAGGTTGATAGGCAATAGGTATGGGCCACTTAAGTAGACATTCTGGATAGTTGTGGGGTAGGATTCTGTATGCAGACTACTACCACTGGCAGGATTCAAACCATGGCTGTGTGTGCTAAATAAACAACAGTTCACATCTCAGTTGCATGTGCTATTCAGGTTTTGCTGTCTGCAGTTTTCCTGTTTACTGTCTATGTGTCTCTCAGTTGTACTAAATGGCCTCTGGGGATTACACCTGTCATATACAGACATTCCTACACATTCCATTTATGCTGCATGGTGTAGGTAACAGTGCTTAATACAACAGTACTAGTACATGATTGCAAATCTACATTAACATATGATACCAGAGTATACACATGCAGTCCAGCAGTTAGACCTGTTTTGTCAGGATATTACACTTTTATTGATATACAAATAATATGAGACTCTTCCTGCCATATTCTCTAGTGTATGCAGTACTTGCCTTGAACATTACAGATTTTATACTAGCAATTAATTTACTACTACTTTTATTTTTATTTCCTATGACAGTAAAAGCATGAGTATTACTGACCTGCCTCACATCACAACCTTGCCAGGCGGCTGATGTGAGCCTCCTGGTTCACTGCCCATTCTGTTCCAGCTGTAGGGGACATAAGAGGAATATTTAGCCATACCTATCTATGATATACCTGAGCTGGCAATTATTACATACATACTGGGGTGATACTTACACACGTCTGGCACATCCCCTGATGCTCTAGCCTCTTGGAGCCACTCTTCCAAGAGGTCCCCTTTCCACCGCTTTAGGTCAGCATAGTGGTGCCTGACCGACTCACAAGTTTGGGGTATGCCAGTGGCACTGGTGAGGTCACGGGTGAGATGGTCTCAGGCCTCTGCCTTGTGTTGGAAGCCCTGGTACTGGCCCTGCAGCAGTCTCTGTGCATGGTCTTTACCTAGGAGTCTTGCCATGATCTTGGACTCCTGGATGCACCAGTGCTGCACCCAGAAGCACACTCCTTCTCCCCTTACTTCCATAGTGCCTGCAAGGGGAAGCTACAACCAGTTATGAGATGTATTCCTGCCTCTTGGGTTTAAGTAGGGCTAATTTCTGCACTTTTCCGTAATTGGCCAGTTTTGAAAAGGCTACGCTATGGGCTAACCTGCTTACCTAAGGTTGGCATTGTTCAAAGGGGTATACCACTGGTTACAATGAGTTAGCTGGTCTACACATTGCTCACACTTCCTAAGCTGACCTGTGCAATGGTTAGCGTTGCTTACATTAGACTTTCATTATAATGCCTTTTTGGCATTGTGCTATTATTCATTACACCTTGTATGTATGCTTGGTATCCCTGATTGATGTGTATGTACACTCTGTGGGGTCCTTTTGTTTTATTGGGGACTTCAACACTCTGTTACAATTACACCTCACTTTTGGGCTTACAGCTGTACTCCAGTTCACATATTTATGTTCTGTAGTGGGTTATGGCACATATGACTGTATACTGATGCCTTTTACAGGTTCAGTTTGGTTATACTATGGTGAGGACTTGTTTGCTACTACCTCATTCTTCTCTGTTTCTGTGATGGCTTGGTGGATAACTATGGGGACTGTGGTGTATATAATCCTGGGTTCGAGACCTGCATGCCTGTTTACTTTGTTGATGGGCAGAACAAGGGCTTTTGGATACAGAGTGATTAAGACATTTTTGGGCAGTTGTAAGTGGGTTTGCGCGATGGTAAGCACTGCTAATCTTCTGGTTACATCTGCTTACAGAGAGTTAGCTTGAGAATTGCTTAGTCAGTGTAGGAATTGCTTACTGCCATGCAAAAGGGGTTACACTCGCTTACTAGTGCTTACATATGCTTACTACTGCTTATTGGTGCTTAGACCTGCTTAATAGTGCCTTATTCATTATGACACTGACACCTCACATGTGCATTTACTGCAGTACTCCAGTTCATAAATATATGTTATTTAGTAGGTTATGCAACAAAAATATTGGTCATAACATGCTTTGCCATGTAAAATTGGATGTACTGCAGTGGGACTCGAACTGGGAATGCCTGCTCGTAAGGCAAATGCTCTGCCCACTACACTATTGCCTTGCTGCATCATTTGCATATATCTTCCTTGTTATCCTCTTCAGCCTTTTAAGCTGCTTTAACCATAGCTAAGCAATGGGCACACCCGCGCACCTATGGTTAGCTGTAATCGGATGTTTAAAAAAAAGTTTCTTCATTTTATTTCTATATTATGTTGCTATTATACACAAGGGGGACTGTTGGGGATATGCGGTCACCTGTGAGTAGTCTTGCTCATTGCATTCCCCTTTCTGCTGTTCTGCATTGCGGGGGCGTGTTCATTCTGAAAGCTCTGCTCTCAGACATGCCCCCTGCACTCTTACACGCTACGTGTAAGCCTAGGAGCTCGGACAGTGCGCATCATTAATATGCATGGCGTACTGCTGTCCTGCTCCTAAACGGTCACTTCCTTGCAGGACTAAGTTAGTCCTGCATGGAAGATCAGTAAATCCAGGGAAGAATTTATCTTGAAAACAGAAAATATAAAGTGTTCCAGTGGCTTTGGCACTCTCTGTCATGATATGTGAAGGACTCATATTCCTATATTCTTATATTGTGATCATGGGGATGATTGCTGTAGATCATTCTTCATAGCACTTTTCTGAAATGACTTTCTTTGCCTTAAACAGTAAATTTGTTATTTTTAATGCTGAAATTGTAATTACTTTGCAAGGATGATATTGGGAACAACTGCTGCTGCCTTATCACTAATTTACAAATTTGTTTTTGAAAAATCATTTCATGTGAATAAAGAACTCTAATGAGACAATAGATATATTAGAAACATGGACAATTTTCTTATAATTTCAAAGGGTGATAAGTCAACAAGAGTAGACATTTACACAATTCATAGAATAATAAATATGGATTAGTGTTTTCAGAGCAGAAGTGGAAATCGTGAACTTTTTGTGGTGTTTAAGACAGGGATTTTTGGACTTTTCTGTTTATGGTTTTTAAGTCAGAAACATTTGGATTGACTGTTTTGTGATATTATGACCTCTGCTAATAATCTGCATGCCAAAAACATAAATATTCCTAGACAGTAAAGTGCTGTACCCAATGAGGAAGGTCATATTAGAAGAAACTGCATATTTAGATGATTACTCTAGGAATGCAAAGTTATTCATCCTTAGACTGCCTTGCAAAAGCTATTATTAATTACTGTAGGGGGTCTACATTGAAAAGTTTGCTCCTAGATTAAACGTCCTGATTTCCCCTCATCAATTAATTTTAATGCTTATGCCCACAGTCACAAAAACATGCTCTGTGCCTATATTGTAGTTAATCAGTAATACTGGAGCTATTCTACAGAGAATCTTTGTGGTCACTACATTTACTACAAAATCTACACAATTTGCAGACCATATTAGAAAGTTAGAGGCATTGCCAGCTCCGTCATACAGAGATAAAGCCCTGACTATGATGAAGGGGACCCGGATTTGACTAGCAGTTTTGGTACTTGCAGAGGATGGCAGGGGAAAATGGAAATGAGTGCCCACTGCTGGATCATCTACCCTGAGAGAAGGGAAGCAGCCCTTGGGTTGAAATTTGGTTGAAACCTAATGGGAGCACTAAGCAGCAGTCTGAGAGTACACAAAGAGCTGTGAGAGTGGGGTACAAACTGATAGTTGGCCTGTTCTCAACAACTCCGCTGTTCTCTAGGTAGGAACAAATGGATCACATGACTATCTCTTAGCCTGGGGAAACCTGGTTCTTTCCCATAACAGAAAGAAAGGAGCAATTAGATAAAGATAGTGGAGCAACTGAGCAGGTCCAGTGGAGGATAAAAAAATCATGGTCATTCTTACAACTTGATAGTGATTTATATGAAGTAGGTAAACATCCCATAGTTTTAAAATACAAGAGGGAGGAAAATAAGGAAAATTGCAACAGAAAATTACAGGTACTCAGTCGAATCAATAGACTCTGGAGTTTGCCATCTCCCAAGATATGCTTCCTTATGCTAATTTTGATATTTGCAGGAATATACAAAAGATGATTTCAGTTTCCGTTTATGAAGTGACTATCATCATTCAAGACTTGATTACATTTCAGAATTAAAATGCTGCACTGAGTACTAGGAACAGATTGCTAAACCCACCTCCTGTGAATCATAGACTGTTGTAGCTGCATTAGAAGAGATCTGCATATCCCTGGTACAGTGACAGCAGTCCACTGCATTGCCTGCAGCAGGGGTTTAGATATACAGTCTGCCTAAATACTGTCTTATGTGCATGCAACTACCTTCTCCTGGTCAGAAGACCTTTATGAAATTATTTTACATCCATCAATCTGGTGTACAAATGAAAAATAATCTTAGCAGGGTCAGAAGTTAGCTTGCCATGAATAAATATAATAAAAAAGCTAAAAATGTTACTTTTAAGCTTTGTATGATTACAAGGAATGATCAGGATGAAGAAAATACTGTAATGCCTTCACGAACATGCATACAAAATCCATGTAATATAAAATGTTGCAGATGACAAATACTTTTTTATCTGAATGTTGAACATAGAATTGTGCAGAGCAAGGAACAGCCCACATCATTTATAAGGAACTGGTTTCTCTACTGTACAAGAAGAGAGGTAGTACTAATCCAAGAAATGAACAACAGGAAAAAAGTGGTGGTTAGGAGTGTTGCCAAACAGTCTAGCATACATCTGTCTGTTAAGCAGAGTTTCAGGTTTAGATTAGATAAGTCTGTAAAACAAATATTCAGTCTTAGATTTGCTTCATTTATTGAACAACTTTCAACTTCACAAGTGGGAGGCATGTAAAACAAAACACTCTTAAGAAAGAGCTGCACCTTTAACAGATGAAATCAAAATGAATCACTGCTACCAGAAATTCAGTTAGTTAAACCTATTCATATAGACAGTTACCATTCTGTACAAATAAGTCTCCCTACCCATGGTTGCTAACACAATGATAACATTCCTGCACCAAAACCTTTCTACCCACAAAGTTGTGTCACCAAATTTTTTTCATTGTTAGACGCATCCATACTGTTAAATTAAGTTACCCCAGTAAGTAGTGTTTTTATACGCCACCCTTTCACTGACATAATGTTTCCTTAGTTTCCTGTTGAACCTCCCACTTGCCCTCAACATGCATCTTCTCCCTTTTCATTTAAGCCCTCCAACAACATCCAGCAATCACTTTGCCATCTTAAATATTTGAATCATAACCTAATGCTACCCTTCTGTTTACCTCTCCTTGAGAATATATCCACAGTTCTAGTATCACGTCATTGTCTCTTCCCTGTCTTCCATTCATTTCACTTGTCCTCTGTCTACCCCACCCAAGCAATTATATGCACTTGCAGTAAAGAACTTGGTTTTCAACACACACTGTGGAAGAAAAAAATCCCTTTCCTGTATGCAGTTTCATACCTAAGAATCTCCAGCTCATATCTATCTGATGTTGACAGTAATCTCTAGCCCATAGCTAGCTGCTGTTGACAGTAATCTATCGTCCATATCTAGCTGCTGTTGACAGTAATCTCTAGCTCCTATCTAGCTGCTGTTGACAGTAATCTCTAGCTCATATCTAGCTGCTGTTGACAGTAATCTATCGTCCATATCTAGCTGCTGTTGACAGTAATCTCTAACTCATATCTAGCTACTGTTGACAGTAATCTCTAGCCCATATCTAGCTGCTGTTGACAGTAATCTATCATCCATATCTAGCTGCTGTTGACAGTAAACTCTAGCTCATATCTAGCTGCTGTTGACAGTAATCTATAGCCCATATGCAGCTGCTGTTGACAGTAATAATTACCTCTCCTACCAGATTTAATAAAGATAACAACTCCGGTTAGTATTCTAGACTGGATATTATTTTCTCACCTCCACTCCATTTCTGACAACAGCACATTACCCAACTTCCTCAGCGATCATCTCCCTGCCTTTGCCCATCGCTCATCATCTTCCCTCCATCTTCACAACAATTACATCCCAAGTCATACCCTAAAAAATTCAACCCTGTAGCTTTCTCTGACTCACTAAAACATATGAACTGGAACCCTGCAAAAAAACTCCCTCTTGAGAGCATTGTTACATACTTCAGTACTACATTCAATAAACTACTAGATAGCTTCTCTCTCCCCAGAACTAAAAGAATGAAAACCAAATCCATCATTGGCTAACAAAAGCAACTATTACACTCATGCATCTCAGAGATAAATCTTGGAAGCATTACCATAAATTTAAAACATCTAACACCCTTACTGAGTATAAGCAACTTAGTAATAAAGTGAAAAAACAAATTGCTTTAGACCGAAAGTCCTACTCCACCAAGCTTCAAAACAATTATAGATCCAAGCCCCCCCAAAAATTTTGGAACATTATATCTTCAGTCCTCTCTCCTGGCAAAAAAAAAAACAATCCCTACCCTGACCTTAGCTCTCCAGATAATATTTTAGCTACCCAAGTCTTCAATAGCCAAGCTCATCACATCATTCTCCAATAACACTTTTACTCCAGCCTCATCTCACACCCTCAACTCTAGTCCCACTGCTACCAACACTACTCACCCCCTTTACCTTACAACCCATCTCTCTACGCACCATAAAAAACTTCTACTAAAACTAAAACCGTGCTCTCATGCCCCAGACAACCTTCCATCTAACTTTCTCAAGCTACCTGCTGATTTTATAGACCGTTCAGTCCAAGAATCCTATGTACCCCTCCTCTGGAAGAAAGCGTTCATCATTCCCCTCCACAATGGAGGCAACAATACTGAAATCTCCAACTTCCGTCCTATAGCCATCCTGTCCCCTATCTCAAAAGTCCTTGAAAAATGCATGCACTTGCAACTCCTTCCCTACCTCCTAGACAATCAACTTTCTTCTCCAACTCAACATGGATTTAGACCTGGACATAGTACTACCACTGCCCTTCTCTCTTTCCTTAACATCATCAACTGTGCCCAAGATTCGGGCAACATTGTATCTTCCGTTCTCTTGGACTTATCAAAGGCTTTTGATTCTGTTTCCAACAACCTTTTCTTGCCCAGACTCTCTTCTCAAACTCTCGCCCTCCTCTATTAACTGGTTTTCCAGTTACCTTTCTAATAGACAACAAGCCATCAAGTGGAACAATAGTACCTCTTCCTTCCTTCACACTCCAGCAGGAGTTCCACAAGGCTCAATACTGGGTCCCTTATTTTTTAATATCTTCATTAATAATTTTTATCAGTGCATTCCTAATATCAGACTTGTCCAATACCCAGATGATTCCACCATAATTTGCTCTGCTCAATCTCTACTCAAACTCATGGAGCTAACACAGAATGACTTCTCTTGCACAGAGTCTTAGATGCTGAATAATCTCCTTGCTCTCAATGCATCCAAAACCAAAATCATGATCTTTACCCCATCTAAAAACACCTCTATCGATAAAAATTCTTTCTCCATAGTCAGTCAGAATAAGATTCCCATTGAAATAGTCTCCCATACAGTACTTCTAGGTGTTATCATTGATGAACATTTAAAGTCTGCCATTCATATACAAACTAGTATTTTGAAAACACACCAAAAGCTCGGAATGCTGTATCGTCACAGCCGTTATCTCACTGCCTCATCCAAACATGTACTCTCTACTTCCTACCTCACCCCCTCTCTCTTTTATGGAGCTCTTCTTCTCACCAACCTTCAATCCTCCCTAAAGTCAAAACTGTCATCCTGCTATAATAAAGTCTATTAGTTTGCTACGGGGACCAAAACCTCCTCCCACCACTGCAATACACTCCACTCCTTGAACTGACTAGAACTCCCCCACTATCTCTCTTACATTCAACTGTAAACTGCTCCCAAACTCATTTTCAAACCTCTAACTGCCCTTCCCTCTCCTTCATACTCATCTTGCATCATCCTGACAGACTACTCAGGTCCAGTAACCAGAACCTCCTCAAAATGTACAAACCTTTATGCTCAACTGGGCAATTTCTCCTGTCTTTCTCTTTGCTTGTCTATGGAATTCACTTCCCCCCACATTCGAATCACCCAAAATCACTCTGCCTTCAAGACCGTGCTCCATTCCCATCTTTCTTCTCAATGCTCTCACCCCACCTGACCACTTCTATATCATTTCTGCTCCCCCTTACTTTTTTACTCCTTTCTCAAAACTGAACCTAGTGACTCCCTTCATTTCATTTCCACTCTCTGTCCCTTTTTTCCTTTTTCATAACTCACCCTAGTGACTCCCTTCATTTGATTTCCACTCCCTCTCCCTTTTTTCTTCTCTCATACCTCACCCTAGTGACTCTCTTCATTTAATTCCCACTTCCTCTCCCTGTTTTCCTTTCTCATAACTCACCCTAGTGACTGCCTTCATTTCATTTCCACTCCCTCTCCCTTTTTCCTTTCTCATAACTCACCCTAGTGACTCCCTTCATTTGATTTTCACTCCCTCTCCCTTTTTTCTTCTCTCATACCTCACCCTAGTGACTCCCTTCATTTCATTTCCACTCCTTCTCCCTTTTTTCTTCTCTCATACCTCACCCTAGTGACTGCCTTCATTTCATTTCCACTCCCTCTCCCTTTTTTCATTTCTCATAACTCACCCTAGTGACTCCCTTCATTTGATTTTCACTCCCTCTCTCTTTTTTCTTCTCTCATACCTCACCCTAGTGACTCCCTTCATTTCATTGCCACTCCCTCTCCCGTTTTTCCTTTCTCATAACTCACCCTAGTGACTCCCTTCATTTCATTTCCACTCCTTCGCCCTTTTTTCTTCTCTCATACCTCACCCTAGTGACTGCCTTCATTTCATTTCCACTCCCTCTCCCTTTTTTCATTTCTCATAACTCACCCTAGTGACTCCCTTCATTTGATTTTCACTCCCTCTCTCTTTTTTCTTCTCTCATACCTCACCCTAGTGACTCCCTTCATTTCATTGCCACTCCCTCTCCCGTTTTTCCTTTCTCATACCTCACCCTAGTGACTCCCTTCATTTCATTGCCACTCCCTCTCCCGTTTTTCCTTTCTCATAACTCACCCTAGTGACTCCCTTCATTTAATTCCCACTTCTTCTCCCTGTTTTCCTTTCTCATAACTCACCCTAGTGACTGCCTTCATTTCATTTCCACTCCCTCTCCCTTTTTTCATTTCTCATAACTCACCCTAGTGACTCCCTTCATTTGATTTTCACTCCCTCTCTCTTTTTTCTTCTCTCATACCTCACCCTAGTGACTCCCTTCATTTCATTGCCACTCCCTCTCCCGTTTTTCCTTTCTCATACCTCACCCTAGTGACTCCCTTCATTTCATTGCCACTCCCTCTCCCGTTTTTCCTTCCTCATAACTCACCCTAGTGACTCCCTTCATTTCATTTCCACTCCACTTTCCCTTTTTTCTTCTCTCATAACTCACCCTAGTGGCTCATTTCATTTCATTTCCACTCCCTCTCCCTTTTTTCCTTTCTTATAACTCAACCTTTTCACCTTTCACTGTTCTACTCGCCTCCTCTAATTCTTCCTCCCTCTCAACTCATGAAACTTTGACTGCATAAATGCCTGCACTCCTAATTATACTTATGTACTCCAAAATACTTATGTATTCATTTAATTCAATACTATGTTACGACACCTTACTCAAATGTTATTATTCTGTCTTCTATGCCACTGTGTTGCTCAAATGTTATTATTCTGTCTTCTATATTATTGTGTTTTAGTAGTTTTTAAAAATTGTATTGTACTTGTTAACTTTATTGATATTAGCTTTGTAATTATTATATATTGAGCATTTCTCCAGAGGCCTCCATTGAAAATGGGCTTATTTTTGCCCATGGACTTTCCTGGTTAAAAAACTGCAAATAAATAACAAACTGCAAATAAATAAATAAATTAAATAAATAAATCTATCACCCATATTTAGCTGCTGTTAACAGTAATCTCTAGCTCATATCTAGCTGTGGTTGAGAGTAATCTTTAGCCCATATCTAGCTGCTGTTGACAGTAATCTCTAGCTCATATCTAGCTGCGGTTGAGAGTAATCTTTAGCTCATATCTAGCTGATGTTGACAGTAATCTATAGCCCGTATCTAGCTGTTGACAGTAATCTATCACCCATATCTAGCTGATATTTACGGTATCCTTCTACATAAACTCATCATTTTTTTCTCATAAAAACTACCTGTAGTTCCTTCTCATTTTTTAGGATCTCATTCAAACTGCATCTATCTAGTATGCAATTTAAGGGTTCTTCCTAAAAGCACAGAACTTTAACTTCTTCTTGTACAACAACTTCTGTTTCTGTATACATAATACCAACTTAAGTATATTGAGGTGGCCCCCTTTTTCCTTATCAGACATATAGTTTGGTAACACCTGTGAATACATTTTTCCTGACACCAGTTATTGCTACTTCGCCAGCAAGAATGTTCCAAAGGCAAGCAGCTGCAGTGTTAGTCTGTGTGATACCACTACTCACCACTAGAATAGAAATAAAACATAGTTCGTACCACTGCATTGCCATTCTTCTTAATAAAGATAATATCTGATATATTTGGATGGCAGAATGTGAAGAGATACACACTGGTTGTCTATGGCTACCTTCGATAACATGCATTTTAGATTGCACAATAGTGAAGATATCAGGGCACAAAAGTTAAACATTCATGTCTAGAAACCGTTCCCACAGGTAGCTGGAGAAAGACAAAAGGCCACAAAGCAAAATGTAGACCCCTACTATAATAAGCAAATATAATATAAATATAACATATTTGTGTATTCAGGCTAGGAATGGAACTCATATGATAAAGAAACTATTAGATGAGTTTTACTGAGGTTTACAATAAATAGACGGGGAAAAAAGAAGAAGTAGATGGAAAACTGGGAGAAAAAGTTAGAGGTTGGCTTCTTTGAAAAAAAAATGGTCTAGGGTTTGTACTTTAAGCAAATATTGCACTAAATGTAAAAATATTCAGGAGTTTTGCTTAGAAGTCTCTGCATAAGTATTTTTGTATGTCAGATGAAATTCAACGTATGTTCTCCTAATGGATAATGCTGGAGATATCAGTCACTGGATTTAGGCACATAGGGACATTCTTTTGAGGAGCATTGAGAACTGGAACTGTTTCAAAGATCGGGTGTAGGAGACTTTATGCATAGTAATATCAAAAGAGAAAATATCACAAAGGCATCTTTTACTGGGCACAGACCTTGAATTAGTACTGTAATTTTCTCAGGTGTCCTTAGTATTTATTATTATTATGACAGTGGCAAACAAAGCCATAACAAAGAAATGGAGGAAGGTTGATCATCTTATAATTCAGAGGAATTGATCACTAAAACCTGCATAGGAGAAAGTAAAGGATTAAAGGGAAAGGATTGTTGATGTACATAGGGATATGGAAGGGAATGGACTCATTAAGATACCTAAAAAATAATAAGGAACACAAAGAACTTGTGTTGAGCCATTATTTTTCAGAAGTAAGATGAGATGTTAGGTGAAAACAAATGCAAAGAAGCGGGGTTGGATGGGTTGGTAATTACCTGTTTTGGGAATAAGAAATTGGGATTTGCTTTCCATAGCAAGTGCTATAATGATGATACATCAGTTTCACCTTGATGTATGCTTAACATGGTTTTATGCATTTTAATTAGTTGACTTATGTTGATATGTCTTTGTTAACATTTGCTATATTTTTTATTTTTATATTACATTTAATAAAGAGTATATATGTACCTTCAACCAAAGTTGTCATCCATCCGTAAATTTACTGAGAGTTTGTAAGAAATGAAAATGTAACATTTGACCGCATCTGTCAAATCTGTAAAACATGATTGTCATCTGTAAAAGTAGTGGGGTCAAAGGACAAGGGCATATCCTTTAACTTTATGCAATGTTTGGTAACTTGACGCATTAACTGAGCTTTTCATAAATATAAACATATTGCATCTTGTCCAACAGTTCCTTCCTTGAATTTCATTCGGTATCTTTTGGAGATGGGTTGCACACTCCACCTGGTAAACTTTCTCTTGAAAAAGGCTTACACTCTCAATTTATTAAACAGTGATGTGTTTGCTAACAGGAATTACTAGTTCCAAATTATCCAAGAGAGGTATGCTGTCCATTATTCTACAAAGTACTCAGTGTGGTATTTGTTGGTTGGAGGGTGGGGGTTAAAATATCAAGATATCATTTCAGATAGAAAACATAAGTGACACAATGAGCAAAAAATGCATACATTTACATTTTTGAATTGGGGAATGCTGAATACTTGAAATACTTAGTAGATTCTGTTGATCAAAGCCTTCACTACTTGTCCTGGTTAGGGACAGTTAAAAGAATAGATAATCATAACATGCTTGTTTAGGGTGAATCATGAAGTATCATATGCAATGAAGGCAAATCCTGCAATTTTTGAGGGGGTGTTTCTCTCATTGTTATATGTTTTATAGGTCAGCTCCTACACTACCAAATCTTACTGCCAAATCTTGGAAATAAATGTTTGGGCTTTTTTATCAAATTCCAAATACTGTTTTTTCTTGAGGTATGACAAAGCCTAATGTCATTAGGTACTGTTTCACTAAGTATATTCAAGGAAGTACCACTCAAAAATTGAGTGTATTGTCAAAGGAATCTGTATCAGTTTTCCTTTTCTCCCACCTACCTATAACCCTATATTGGATGGGAGATAGGAAATTCACCCCGGGGATCACTTCTATGGCTCTGCTCGACAGTGGCACAGGAAAATAATTTTCTTGGGTGGTGAAAGCCAGGGTACCTTTTGGCTAGGCTTATATAGGCTCTAGGGCCAATAGCCTAGTACCTACCTATGAACCTATGAACCTCAGAAGATAAATGGCCAAATGATTGTTAAAGTAAGAAAAAGCAAAAATGATTCGGTATAGAAAATGTATACACATACAAGCAGAGAGTAAGTGACATTCTAGGTGTAGTGAATGAAAGTAACTAAAGTATAGAATTACAGGGTAAAAATGAAAATTTCAGTATTATTTGGGTCTTTTTTTCAAACTAAAATTTACTTTATCCTGTCAGCAGTGTATATTATTATGTATCAGATGTTTGTTGGACGTCTGGTTGTATATGTACATGAATAAGCAAAATATTGTGACTCCATGAGCAAAGGGTAAAACTGCAACTAATTTTCCACTAAAACGATTAAGTTCTTCCAGAAGCTTTGACAGTTCTGCATAATAGTTTATATGTTTTCTGTAATTAAGCTTTAGTAGATGCTAGTTGGTTCATTTGTATAAATTAAGCGAGTACTGTAGTTACATTCAAAAACCAATGTCTATTCAGTGAATCAGGTGATGGTTGTTTAGATGTTCTGTATTTATCATATTTATTTGTTCACAGTGAGTTCTTGTAGATACATAGCTGGGGAGCATGTCTGGGCTCCAGTAGCTCCTTTCTTGAGAGCGCTGTAACAAAAGATGTATTTTTCTGGAACATCAGATGCTTCACTATATTGCAGTTACCCATGTTGCTGCTGAAGCTGTAGACGTGCAGTGTGGAATGCTTTTATATGTCTTAAAGATCTAATAGAGCAGCAGATTGCACCAAGCTATGTTCATTGAGTATGTTTGTATTCATTCGCTTGGTTAAGGTTGCAGAAGCTCAGCCTGAGCTGCACTGTTGTTGTTGTGTGCAAACCTCCAATTGTGTCAGCTAAACATTTAAGCCAGGTTATGCAGATGGGATACATCTTGTAAGAACCATTCTCTGTTGGTGGATTGGAGAATTTCAAGTGACTGAATATTATCAATTGCAGCTGTTGAATTTATGCATGCATGGAACTTGTTCACTAGGCAAGCATGTTGAGGAAATAAGAGAACCTTTTACTGTAATGTGGAACTGACTGATGGTGTAACATGCTTGCTATCATGGTTGTGTCACTGCTACATATGAAGAAAATCCCTAAGAAGGGGTAGGGCATTGAAAACTGAGTTATGCAATAATGATTCTCTTCTTCAGATTGCCAAGTGCTTTAGAGGTGAACAGTAATATTATACCATGACCCCCCCAAAACGTGCACGCTGATTGGCCAGCGTGCACATTCTAAATCGAGTTATACTAATGGAAAAAGGTCCGGTCGCCCGGACTTTTTTCCATTAGTATAACTCTACTTTTAAAACACTGTCTCACTATGTTAAATGGGTTTAACATAGCGAGACAGCTTTAAAATAAGCAACAGAGATCTCCATTGCTTATTTTAAAGCTGTCTCGCTATGCTAAACCCATTTAACATAGCGAGACAGGTTTTAAAAAAAAAGCAACGGAGAAAGCAAGATCTCCGTTGCTTTTTATATCGCTATGTTAAATGGGTTTAACATAGCGAGACAGTTTTAAAATAAGCAACGGACATCTCCGTTGCTTATTTTAAAGCTGTCTCGCTGTGTTAAACCCATTTAACATAGCTGAAAAAAAAAGCAACAGAGATCTTGCTTTCTCCGTTGCTTTTGCTCACAGCTCTGATGTACTGCGCAGGCGCGGTACATCAGAACTGCCGGATGCCAGACATCTGCGGAAGGGCAGTAAACAGGCATTATACTATGCCATTATTTAAGAAAAGTAATAGTTTCTTTTCTTAAATAATGTCATGGTATAATAGCAATAATCCACTTCTGGGTGTGGGTTATTGCTATATTTACCACGGTTGGCTGTTTGGTCCTCGGCACGCCTCGGGACCAAACCACGCCAACCGTGGGTAAATCCAGCATTACCCACACCCAGGCGTGGGTTATTGCTATAATAAAAGTGACAGACTTTAGGGTAACAAAGCAAATGCTTCTTTGGATCTTTGCATAAGTAGGCACATTAAACCATCCATTTGTATTTTACTTAATTTTATGTAACAGAATAAGACAGACATTTTCCAGCTGTGTTTGAAATATTGCTTTGATAATTTTACCAATTATTTGCTGACTATTTATTCTTTGAGGCTACATTTAATATCATTCCCAGTCACTTCTTTACAGCCTAAAACCTAAATGAAGCCAGTAGTATCAAATTTATGTAACATACTCTTGATCAGACCAGGAGGATTAAGATTCCACTGCTTTTTTCTGCTTTAATATTCTACAATAATCAGGATGAGTACTAAAATTATGCAATTGTTATTTTCTTTTGGTAAGCATTAGACATTAGATCTGTGTTTTTAACTTTATGGCAAAGGCTGTTTTATACAATTCTAGAAGCATTTTTTGTTTTCTTACAGAAAAATAATTTATGAACACAGAACTGAAACAAGGCTGCTATTTTTGCATTTATTTAATATGATTCCATGTTTTGATAGCACTTTCTTATCAGGTCCAACATGAAGAAATGGATTGTTTCTACATGTAGCAGGTTTGCACAGGCAGTCACAGAAAGGCCATTATGCTGTTTGCAGCAACATTTGGTAAAATGGCAAAGTGATGATGTTTTTTATTTGATGAATAAACACTGAGATATGAAGATTCTTATGGAAGTGTCTCTTTAATGTGTACTGCTCCTGAAGCCCCCCTTCCCAAAAAGATTACAATTTCCTCTCAGCCTTGACGATATTTGTGAGGGGTAATAGGATTACATCTAACTTGTGAAATCTCCCTGTCTGCATTTTATATTTTGTAAGTATCCAACTAAAACCTATGCATTTTTATTTCTGATCTTCCTATAGCACAGGTAAAAATTAATTCTAATTCTTTAGATGCATTTCTTAATATCTAACTATTTTAGAGGTAAGGTGCACTATAGACTACTCAAGAGCTGGCTTATATATTTATATAATAAATGTAATGTTTCAACTGTTTTTGGGGAATGTAACTTTTAGTGATTTTATGTTGCTGTTGGCACACTGTAGACATCTTTGACATTAGTGGCTTGAGTTTATTTGGGTGAAAATGTATGTTTCTTTGAAAATTAAAATTCCCTTTTGTCATGAACTGTTTGCACATTCTCAAGATAAACATTTTAAAAACGTTTTTTTCTCTTTAGGAAAACCCCAAAACTGACAAATGTAAATAGTAGTTTTAAGTATTATTTATTCTACTTTTCCATTAATTTATCTTTAATTATTTATGTTTTGTTAACTGTTTAGTTCCACCAAGCTTCTGGCCTATTTTCAGGGGATTCATACTGTCTAGAAAAAACTGGGTCAGAACTCTGGGGGAAATCATGAAGGTTGTACAAATAAACTTAAAGTTCTCCTATTTTTTCTTCTGCAGATGCCACATGAACATCCACCAACACAGGAATGTGGGGTCTCATTTTAATGAGTCATCCAAAGACAGTCTCAAGATACAGTAGCCAACCACTGCTATATGTTTAGTGCCAGTAAATGCATCCATGCAGCTTTTGTGAAAAAATAGAATCCTCAGTCTTCAAATTGTCCATTATCCAAAGGAGCGCACTACTTTTGTACCTGATTTTGTTTGAATCAGTTTCTGTGATTACCTTACACACCAGTCTGATTTTTTATGAAATCTAATTTTATTTCCTTCACATCTTTGTCACATCCTTTTTATTTGCTTTGGAAATTGATCTGTGCCTCCATTACAATATTCTAGTATTTGATGCTCCATTTTGGTTTTTGCACAGGACCTCATTAAGGCCTGTTTACAGTCCTGCATATGCCCATCTTGAAGTTCTCTGTACATTTCTTTCTCTGAAAGCTATGGTATTTGGAATGGTCAATTTCATCCTAGCAGTGTGGAGGTTACTTGCCAGTAGCATTTTCACCTTTCCCCCTATTGTCTTGAGTTTGCCATATGACTATAAAAAATGCTATGTCACTTGTGTTAGTGCTATATATACTGCCTTTCAATGAGCAGGAGTTGTCCCTGCCATTTCACATTATCAGGACCTCAACACCTTCTTTTTCATTGCTTGCTTATCATTCAGTAGATCATGAATCTTAACAACAGATAAGAACATCTTGCCCACTTCTTTACCAGAGTTCAATTTTGTCCTCTGGCTAATTGTGCGGAGTTTGCATGTTCTCTCTCCGTGGGTGTTTCCTCCTCAAATTCACCCAAAATTGAAGAGAGTCATGGGCAGCAGGACAGATTCTAGGTGATGCCTATCAGGGGAAAAGATGTGAAGGCCATCTGCTTTAGCCATTGCCTATGGTGCACATTGTCTTCTAGACAGACCATAGATCACAGATTGCATAGTGTGCTAAGGCTAACCATTCTGTGGTATAAACTGACTGTTTACCTCTATCCATATCACTAAATGGCCTGAAAATCTTGTCACAACCGTATCACCATCTGCTACCCTCAAGACTTTTCATAATACAACAGAATCAATTTCAGATCCAAGTGCCCCCATAACTCCATTGACTTTTGCTCCACTCAGCTAATTTACCACGTTATCACTTCTTGTATTTTTTACATATTTCCATTTATTTTTAAATGTTCCCTTTAAATCATAATTAAAGTCTCATACAATTATAATTTACATGTAAATGCATTTATTTTTATTTTTTTTTACACTTTTTCCCAACTGCATATCTTTTCCTGGGTTTATGGACAAGTAATCATTAATCCTCAGAATCAGATTTTTTACTGGCTAGATCTTCAAAAAATTTCAGTATCAATCCTTTCTCCTGACCTCTCTTCCTGCACACACTGGGCTTGATTCATGAATGGCCATATTCTGTGCAGGAACAGTATAGCAGCGCCTACATGCATTATGGCTGCTGTGTAATCCAGGATAGGGCCGTTTTCGCATGCACGAGTGGCCCTATACTGTTCCTGCACGGAATTCCATTCAGTATGCAAATCACCTCATTTGCTGGTGAAAACCATGCAAATGAGGTAGTTTTGCGATCCAGCATGCTGAACGGATTCCGTAAAGGAACAGTGTCAGTGAAAAATGTATTTGGCTAGTAGCCGAATACATTTTTGCATCTGAAAAAACAGAGGCATGACAGCTCATGAAAAGAATATATTATGTAGAACAGACAAGCCAATGGCCAAATATAAGGCCATTGGCATTAAAAGCCACATAAGTATTATAAAAATAAAACTTTTATTTTTGTTGGTCGATCTTGGGCGTTTAAGCTAAGGGTAGTGGCGCACAAACACGGGAGTGGCGAAAACAAAAAAGAAAATGGAAAAACTGCCATTTAACATAAATATGCATTCTGACATTATAGTCAATGGCAGGCAGAATGTCAACAAGACAAGGGAGCATGCATTGCTAAGGGGAAAGGGTTTGCTTGGGAATTGTAACTATGGACCTGCACACTGGGGTATGCAAATGAAGGGACCTATACTGAGTCACAGATTTCAGTCTACTGGAAGCCTGCACCTAATTGTGCAGGTGCAGGAGTAGGGAGCCATGTAGGCAGGACAAGAGGATGACTTCAGTAGGGGTGTGTCATGCTTGGTGTAAACATATTGGAGCCCTGTGGTCCGTGTTTGCTCTTAGCTAAGCAAAGCTAAGAAAAGGGGTGTGTGTCTCATATTGTTTAGCACTGTTTTCCCTGCTTAAATGGGTGTGTGTGTCATGCATCGGGTTTTAAACAAAAAAAAAAAGAAAACCAGGAAATAACAACTCAGTTTACTTGTGAGCACTGGGTATGCGTGGCGTGCCTCGGGGCTTAAATGGGAAGGCAATGGGAAGGGAAAACAGGAGTAGGAAGGCAATCAAGGAGAACTAGCATAGTTGGCAGGTGAAATGTATCAGAATCTGCCAATTACACAGGCAGCAGCCCAGCACAGTACTATAAACTATGCAAACTCCATTCACTCTGGTTTTTCCCACAAACTCTACACCACCGGTGTACACAGATGGGGAAATTTTACCTGACAAAACTAACAAAATGATAGGGGCTGCTGTCACTGTCATACATCAATATGTGCAAGAGGCTGAGGGTGGTGAGGATGTGAATGTTAATGACCATATCACAGTGAGGAGGAGGAGAAGAGTGTACAGACCCAGGGTAACCTACCAGGGGCTACATGAGCTGGAGAAAGTGGACCACAATAGGGAGGACAGGGACATTCTACAGCAAATTGTTGAGCTGTGCCAGCCCCACATCACACACAGAACTAACAGAGGGGAACCCATCCCAGTTGATACCAAGGTATGTGTAGGCTTAAGAATACTAGCCACAGATACCTTCTAAAGGGCAACTGGGGATATCATGGGATCTCACAGGTATCAGCATCCAGGATACTCCACCAGTTCCTGGATGCCATGTCATCACATGCCAGTGAGCACATACATTTAACCATCACCCGTGAGGCGTTGACCAGCAGTATGCATCTCTTCCACTAAACAGCAGAGTACCCTGAGGTATTGGATTCATAGACAGCATGCACATACATATTAAAGCACCACCCGGCGAGTGGGGTAGGGTCTACATAAACCACGAGGGTTTCCCCTCCATCAGCTGCCAGGTTGTGTGCCATGCCCAGAGCATTATCTTGAATATGTGTGCTGGCAGCCCTGGAAGCTATCACAACTCCCACATCTGGCATATGACACAGCTGTAGCAGTCATTTGCCGGTGAGGACATCCCATATGGCCACCTAGTGGGGGATGCTGGCTATGCACTGGAGCCATGGCTGATGACACCCCTCAGAAATGCACACACACCTAAACAAGAACTGAGGCACACACACCGACCAGAATCATAACAGAGCATGTGTTTGGGATGATCAAGTCACGGTTCTGCTGCCTGGACATATCCGGTGGAGCCTTGCAGTACTCTCCAGCTACATATATACAAATGTTCATAGTATGTGCTATGCTACACAATATGATCCTGTGGAAACAGTTGCAGCAGGAACAGCATGTACCAAGGCCACAAAGCCCCCCACCATTGCCAAGGCCAGCACAGGCACAGAGGGATTTGGAGATAGAACCACCTGAGCCTAGACATATTGGCAGAAGGAGGCATGCCCAGTATGCCCAGGCCTTGGCTAAGAGGCAATGCATAGCACATACACTTGTATGGTAGGGCCCCAGTGAATGACACCTCTCTTTGACTCGCACATACAGTAAAAGTGATGCCAAACATGACACTACCTGTGCTTTACCATGTATAGGGAGTGTTCTATGTGCATCCGACATAGTCAGCCCTCCAGCACCGTCCTCAATACAGGCACACCCACAAGGTAAGTCACGCTTCCTATCAATTACTGAATGGAGTAATATGTTCTGATAGTTGTATCTATAGTATGGATGTGAGCATGCAAGGGAATCGGGTGGCTGAATGGGATGGCAGCAGACAGTGGACAACTATATGGGCAGCATGAAATTCATAACAAATACTGGTGTCAACACACTAGGCAGTACTAGACAAGGCGACAAATCCCACTGCAGTACATGTGGTGGCCCAAATGTGTGTCTATAGGACACACATGCATGACAGTGAGGCTCACATACCCACCACCAGCCTCAACCAGCAGGACAGGTGTAGATGACCATAAAGAAAGGCTGGGCTAAGGCCTCCAATTGATGGCCATGGTGAGCAGTCCCCTCCAGACCTACACAGATGACTGTAACAAGTCTGGCAGTTGTATGTTAGTTCTGAAGGGTAAGAATTCTGAAATGTAGGTCAATAAAACATAAGACCTGTACACTACTGATATGCCTCCAGTCTGCATGATAGGTCAGAATAGAATATGAAATGGAAGCCAATAGAGTACCTGAAATACCAGTACAGTCATAACAAATGTTGAAAGTTGCCAGGTGTGTGCCCCCCCCCCCCCCCACAATGCTATGTAGAAATGCAGTAACATATAAGTGTGAGGAGTAATATCAGTGGAGCACAGATTACCCGAGCTGGCCCAATCTACAGGATAGATTGTTGTATGTGTACAATATGCAGGGGTCTGAGTGTTAGGTTGTGTGTTCAATATTGTCTGGAAGTGGTCAGCATGTAGGCATGGAGGGTTGTGTCTCGGTAACTGCAGTGCCAAACACAATGCTTCTCAGCAATACCCATGTCAGCAGTCATCCATACTCACTGTGCAGATGTCAGTATCTGTCACCATGTGAAAGATGGACATGCCATGAATGTGGGCCCATACATACACACAGTACACAGGTGGAAGTACCCCAGACAGAGTGCGTAAAATTTAACTGTCTGTTGTACACAACATTGGAATTGTAAAGACAGGTTAGCAGCACATTAGCTGTCCATGTAGTATGGGATACTGATGTAGTCTGGCCAATCACTGGCAAATCACAAAAGGCACAGTTATGAAGTAATGACAGGCTGCCTATGTCCTTGCACAAGGCAGCATAAGGGGAATGTCCCAGGGATATCTGTGAGTCAGCTGCAAGCAGCTTCCATATCACACATGCACTCACCTCACCCCACCATCAGCCACAGGTTTATCACAGGTCATATCCTTGCTGTTGGGAATGAGTACAGTATGACCCCACTTCTGTATGGGAATACCCACAGAATGCAGCATACTGAAGAGCCATCCTATGCAGGTGTGTCCTTAGCTGTAAGCAGCACCCTGCCTGCATCCAGACCAGTGGATCAGTATGGACAGGAACTATTGCCTTTAACACCTTGCACACTTACCCTGTCACCCCAGGGGAATCCACTGGCTTGTAGCCTGGGAATGTAGGAGTGACAGAATGCAGTGGCCTGCTACAGATGGCCTACATCTCTACCAAATGGCCTACAGTCCTCTGTCAAAGGCTTGTGCCTCACCCGTAGTGCCAATGTATGGTATCTCATAAGACCACAACTAACAACCTAACACAGTCAACAGAACACAAATGCAAGGCCATATTGACAAATCCCAGTAGCATGCCCCCCCATGTCCCACTGCATGAACTGTGGACCAATCCATAAATACCGCTGGGATGAAGGGCCAGCTATAGGGATACTTCTCAGATATCACTCGCATAATGTTAGGATGAGGATAGAATAACAGAGTGGGAGGCATAGATGCATGGATGTCATGGAGTGTGTGAAGTCTGAAACTCTGATGTTTGCCCATACTACCACTGCCTCCAAACCCAGTAATGGGTGGCTACAAACCTGCTAGTAAACCACCATGTGAAGGGGAATTGACCAGATATATGAGCCCTGCCTCTGGGTAACCTGGGTGAATCTGTACAACTAAGAGGTATGGCCACAGCAGGATATGGCCAGTCTGTTAAGTCTATATATGTATAACCTGTATAACCTGTATTTTGGGCATTTTTTTACCACTTTTATTCATTTTATCAAGTCTATATATGTACAAGAAGGGGATCCTCAGACACCATAGTACCAAGGTACAAGACCATTTACACAGACCCATTGGCAAGTGTCTGTAGCTACCCCTCCAGAATGGCAGGAGTGTGCAAGAATGTGTAGGCTGTGGACCACAATACTGGACCTAGCTTCAATCATCTTGTATTTCCCAGTAAATAACTGTGAGCAAATAATTATATCTGTCAGTAGTTGATATAATACATCACAGTGTAAAACAGTACATATGTCTGAATATCTCTGCTAACACCAACCATGTAACACAAGCAGCACAGACAACGATAGTTGCAGTATTCCCCTATCTGTCACCCATTGTGATTCCATACTGTCAACCTATCTATAGATATCCTGCAGAAACAGGTTGCTAGCTGTATGTGTAGAACACCAAACCCTAGACTGGAGTACAACCCTACCTGGAATGGGTTCACACACGCAATACAGAAGGTCATACTGGGCATGCTCCTACACTTAGAGAAATGAAGCCCATGTCTGACAACACAGTGGACTATACATATCTGTCATTCGCAGATGTCTGTGCACGGATTCACTTCATAACACTGAAAGCTCAAAACACCGAAATTCAAAACACTGAAACCAAAACACTGAAACTTCAAAATCTTGAAAACTCAAAACACTGAAAACACATATCATACATATACTGAGTTTAAACAACATAAATCATAGCACTTTCCACCAAGTGTAAGCAGGGGGGGGGCAAGCCCCCCTGAACTCCCCATGTGGGGGGCTATGCCCTCCACACCTCCTGCTACTTATATATATTAACTCCAAGATTGCACTTCACTACACTGAGTGGAATCTTGGAGTTGACATATTTAAGTAGCAGGGGGTGTGGAGGGTTGCATGGGGGGCTTGCCCCCTGCTTACATTTGGTAGAAAGTGCTATGATTTATGTTGTTTAAACTCAGTATATGTATGATATGTATTTTCATTGTTTTGAGTTTCAGTGTTCTGAGTTTTCAGTGTTTTGAAGTTTCAGTGTTTTGGTCTTCTATATTATGAAGTTTTCTCATTTTTAGTGTTTTGAGCTTTCAGTGTTATGAAGTGAATCCCTGTGCACACACACCAAATTGTACACCATTCATGCTTCACACACACATTGGATAGGAATACTCACACATATCCAAGGCCAACACACTATAATATTTCAAACATACATACACACACAGAGATGTGGGGAAGAGAGAGACAGAAAGTGACAGAGAGAATTCCATTATGAGGCCTGTCCCACCCACTACACATCCAATTGGCCAATATCACATGATATGCTGATGTCAATCACTGCACACATTCCTTTTGGTAGCCCTCAGCCCTATAGTGTTTATGGTGCTTGTGATAATCGTGTAACATGATAGTACAAATCAGTATTCATGTAGCATTTGTATACTCAGTCCTGTCAAAGGTAAAGTTGTGTGTGACTGAGTGTGTGTGTATGTGTTTCCAGAGGAATGATTTATGGCCCATTCACACACACTGCACTTCTCATTGCCCATGTTAACACTCCTACTGATGTCAGTCACCTTGAAATAAACCATCAGCCAAGTCTTAGCCCTATAAGCTCCATGGCACTCGTGATAACTGTGTAATACTGTAGTGTAGCAAACTAGTTAGGTTGGAGTTCTAATCCTGGTCTTAGCAACTGTGATAATGTGTGGATGGAGATTAATTATTTTGAGGCCATTCACACCACTACACCTGCCATTGGCCTACATTAGCATGCCTGCTGATGTCAGTCACCTTGAAATAACCCTTTGGCCAAGTCTCAGCCCCATAAGCTCCATGGCACTTGTGATAACTGCGTAATACTGTAGTGTAGCAAGCTAGTTAAGTAGGAGTTCTAATCCTGGTCCTGTCAACTGTGGTAATGTGTGTGTTTGTGTATGAGACTGTGTGTCTTTGTTGACATGTAATTTTGTGGTCATTCCCACTTCCTGCATTTCCCTCTCCCCTCCTTTAGCACTGCAACTGATGTCACTCAACTTCAAAGATACCTTTGGACAGCTCTTCAACATATAAGCTCCATGGCGCTTGTGATAACTGTGTAATATTGTAGTATAACAAACTAGTTAGGTAGGAGTTCTGAATCTGGTCCTGACAACTGTGATTTTATGTGTGTGTGTGTGTGTGTGTGTGTGTGTGTGTGTGTGTGTGTGTGTGTGTGTGTGTGTGAGTGTGTGTGTGGAGATTAATGATTTTGAGGTCATTCACACCACTACACTTGCCATTGGCCTACTTTAGCATGCCTGCTGATGTCACTCACCTTGAAATAACCCTTTGGCAAACTCTCAGTCCTATAATGTCTGTGGTGCTTGTGATAACTGTGTAATACTGTAGTGTAAAAAACTAGTTAGGCAGAAGTTCTAATTCTGGTCCTGGCAACTGTGATAATGTGTGTGTGGAGATGAATGATTTTGAGGCCATTCACACCACTACACCTGCCATTGATCTACTTTAGCATGCCTGCTGATGTCAGTCACCTTGAAATAACCCTTTGACCAAATCTCACTCCTTTAGGCTCCATGGTGCTCGGGATAACTGCGTAATACTGTAGTGTAGCAAGCTAGTTAGGTAGGAGTTCTCATCTTGGTCCTGGCAACTGTGATAGTGTGTGTGTCTTTGTTGACATCTGATTTTGTAGTCATTCACACTTCCTACAATTCCCTCTTCCCTCCGTTAGCACTGCAGCTGATGCCACTCACCTTCAAAGATACCTTTGGACAGCTCTTTAACATTTAAGCTCTATGGTGCTTGCAATAACTGTGTAATACCATAGTGTAGCAAACTGGTTAAGTAGGAGTTCTAATCTTGGTCCTGGCAACTGTGATAAAGTGTTTGAGAGTGCATGTGTCTTTGTTGACAACTGATTTTGTCATCCTTCACATTTCCTACACTTCCTTCTCCTCTCCTTTAACACTGCAGCTGATGTCACTCACCTTCAAAGATACCTTTGGACAGCTCTCCAACATAAGCTCTGTGGCACTTGCAATAACTGCGTAACACTGTAGTACCAATACATAGCTAGGTAGTAGTTTGAAACAAAGTACTGGCAAGTGTGTGTGCAACAGGATCTATTGCAGGGTGGGTTTTGCTACATTTTCATATTGAGGACCCAAATGTCCCAATGTCACATTACAAGGCCAACAGTTGTCAAACACTGTAGAGGTTGTTGTAGACAATCCACAGCCATAAATGTATATATAGGCAACCATTATAATACCCAGAGATCTCTCTTCACCCACAGATCATACACAAACATGCCTGGATCTTTTTGTCATCATTTCTTTCTTTCCCTCTGTCTCTGTCACTCTCTCTCTCTCTCTCCCTCTCTGGTAGATATGGAAAAATGCATCTGTTTTGCATAGGCAGGAGCTTGACATTGGTAGGTAATGCTCATGATCAGCTGATGGCCTAAGCATGAATTGGAGTCCTCCACCTACTAATTGCATGTGGAACAGCTGTGGAATCATTCCTATGGCCAATTGCATGGAAACACACAACTATAAGTAAGCACTGCAAGTGGGTGTTGGCCCTTCTCCTTCACTGTGAGCAGGACTTCATGTGTGTGTGTGACAAACAGCATCACAGAGGGTAGTTGGAAATACCTCTTATAACAAACACTGTGGAGACAGGCCAACAAACTGGAGGGGGATGTTCCAGACATGGGGACAGGATGTAAGTATTGCTGTTCTACATTTGAAGTAATGTTGGTATAACAGGGTTTGTGTGGATATGGCTGTTCTTCAAAATTTAAGGTTTGGCATGACAGTGTTATGTGGTTGAGAAAACTCTCATCTGTATGACTCTCTGCAGACTGCCCAGAGTCTGGAGTCTTAGATTTGGTGTGTCGCTCACACATTTTCTGTCTTTATAAATGCAGTAGCATACTCTGATGATTCTAGTCAGTAAATGGTAACATCCATGTGTGTTACTGACTTCATATCCTTCAGAAGAGATATGTCACAACAAACCCTGTTACACCAGCGATGTTCTCAATTTATAACTGCAATATGTCAATATTGGCCCTGTGTTTCTGCCTATGTCCCCCAAGTCTGTTACCCTTTGTTCATATGTCATGCAGTAAGAGGTGGATATGTACAGTATACCATTATTTACTGACATAATTCCTGATATCAAACCAGTGATATATCAGACTGCCAGACTTGTAATGTATAGGCCTAATATTTGAGGACAAAACCTGGGCATTCTATTGTAGTCTGTACAGTAGTGAGGTCTGTGTACTTATGGTGATTGTTGACAGAGTGTCTGCATTATGTAGCCGTGTATTGTGCTTGTGTTATTTAGCCTGTGTACAGACTGGAGTAGATGTCAGTGTTCTTGGTCCTGTTCTATCCGACGTTGCATGCTGCTCCAGTTTCTGATACCCTATCAGCCTATATGTTTGTAGGGCCAGACTGAGACATGTCCCATATCACAGTCAGGCATGAGACTACACTGTGAATTGGGCCAGTTTATGTGGGGTTAGTGTGTGAGTGGCAAACATGATGATGACTGTTGTTCACACAGTCCATATACTGTACTATTACCTAGGCTTACCATTATGACTGTGACTGTGTTGAGATTGGTTGTGGGTATGCACTTCTGCACTGGTGTCTGTTACTCTGTGCTGTTACATGCCTGTAGTGCCTGCTATATTTGCAATTATATGTATATTCCCCCATAGATAAATTGTGTTAATGTTGTGGCAGTCTGCCTGTAGTGTAGACAGTGCTTGATGACATGCCTAGCAGCTCAATGTATTTAACCTAGTGTGATGTTATGTCCAGATATTTGTCAGATGTACTGTATGGGTTGTGTATTTCTGACAAAGCAGTGGGCAGCTGTGAAGATGTATGTCACTAACTAGTGGGAAGTATGTGGCTTGGGACCTCTGCTCTTCCAGTTAGTAAGTGTTAGGACAGACAGGAGGGCGTGAATGCATCAGCTGAGAGAGCTTATCTAGTACAGTATGTGTGATATATCCCAATTTTCAGGGCTTTAAACATCCCCTTTTTCAGGCTTGTTCCACATTTCTTGCACTAAAGAGTTCTGTGCATATCTCCTGACTAGCTAGATTGTTTCAGAATGTCCGTGTTTATTGCTCATATTTCTTCTGTATTCCACAAGATCATAACTGTGATTTGTGTGGTACTTCACTATGATGACTTTATGATGTCTGTCAGTAACTGACGGCATACATGTCAGTCTCAGAAGAGCATTCTTTCACAACATGTATGTTGACACAACCCCTGTCACTGTAGCAACATTCTACATTTATGACTGCAATACATATATTACATTTCCTTGCACTAAGACGTTGAGAGTTATGGTGCTGAGGTATGACTCCACTACATGTTATGGGCATCATGGGCATGTATGTATATATATATATATATATATATATATATATATATATATATATATATATATATATATATATATACATATATATATATATATATATATATATATATATATATATATATATACATACACACACACACACACACACACACACACACACACACACACACACACACACACACACACACACACACACTCGCACTATTAAATTTGGTGCTATTTACCTGCATATTACACAAAGAACCTGAGCAGGTGCATCATTAAATGGGATTTGTTCATATAAATAAATGAGGTTAACCACAGAGGTAAATATTACTCAGTAAATAAGCACTGGAGCTGAGTTAAAATCACATACTGCTATCCAAACATAAACATATTTGTACTAGTTTTTGTTAGGCATTGTATATTTCCATAGCTACATGCTAAATAAAATACAGAACAGATGACTGATGGATTTGTCATGGAAGCTTATAGTTTAGACAGTATAGTGATTCAATGGTTAACAATAGTTCTATTTATTGACCAGGCAAGTCCACTGGACACAATATGGGAACAGTATTTTGTTAAGTAACTTTCTTTAAGTTATACAGAGGACAAATGAAAACTGTGGGATTCAGACCCATGTGTGTTAATCGAACAACACCTTTTCTTAAATCCTTGTGCCAAATACCACACTGCTACACTTAGCATGCTTAGGGTTTCTACCTCATAGCTTCAGGAGAGTGTAGTACTATATTGACTTCTAATCAGTTTCTGTGTAGATTGTGCATATTCTGCCCATATGTGTGTTTTTCTCTGGGTAGTCTATGTTTTTCCCACATCACAAAAACACCAGATTGTGTGTGTGTGTATGTGTGTGTGTGTGTGTGTGTGTGTGTGTGTGTGTGTGTGTGTGTGTGTGTGTGTGTGTGTTTGCGTGTTTCTATCAACAGAGGTCAACTATAAATTACAGTGACAATCAAATGAGTTAAAAATAGTGAAAAAAAATTTCACAATGCCATAAAATAACCAAACATGAACTAAGCAAAGAAATATTAATAACTACACCAAATAAAATACCATTGCAATAATACCTACAAACAAAACAAACATCTGCTGCATGCTTTTTGCAGGGGAGCCTCCCTGCATCCCCCATGTGGAAGATGTGCCCCCTCGAGCCCCTTTACTTTAAATGTATCAATTCTGAGATTGTGCAACATAGAAAGTGCACATTGTCAGTAGCCACTGTTGTGTGATCGTGTACAGCACAAACAGCTTGCAACTAACCACTTCCTGATCTATTCACTAACTTTAGTAACCTAACAAGAACCTAACCATACAATGCAACACTCACCAGATCTTCCAAAACAAATTCAACACCTGTTCCACAATCTACCACACCACTAAAATCAGGTTATCCCGGCTCCCCTTTTAAAATAAACCACACCAAATACATAAAGCCATTTGACAACCTGTATTTAATATTATTAGATAATAGTTTCATAGTTTCATAGTATAGTACTAGGCTATCTGCCCTGGGGCATTTGTAAGCCTAGCCATAGTGATGTGGCTTTTGCCACCCCATGAAATGGTACAAAAATGTACAGAATAAATCTAGAATACTGTGCCTCTGTCTAGTAGTGACACAGTGAAGGTCCCCTTATATAATAGAATTAGTTAATAATGAACTTTATTCACACAAAAACAACAACAATTATCTTCATTGGTAATGATCTCAGGGCAGCGTACCTAATCACCCTGGATGATTATACCACAGTGTAGCGTACCTACTCACCCTGTTACCTTGTCCACCAGGGCAGCATACCTACTCACCCACCACTCTTAAATAGGCAGGGTATCTGCTCACCTCCTGACAAAACAACCATTAACCAATGAATTATCTTTTATTCAAAAACGTCCAGCAGTTCACTTATTCCCCATGCAATGTAGAACCACCTTCTTTAGAGGGGGAACAGAAGAGGACAATCCTGACTCTCTTTTCTGCCTTAAACTACCAAAATCTTCCATTCAAAATAAAAAAAAAAAGGAGGTTGGAAGGGCTACCAACTCATTCCAAAATGTATATATGTGTTTGTGTGTGTGTGTGTGTGTGTGTGTGTGTGTGTGTGTGTGTGTGTGTGTGTGTGTGTGTGTGTGTGTGTGTGTGTGTATGTGTGTGTGTGTATGAATATGTGTATATGAATATGTGTATATATATATATATATATATATATATATATATATATATATATATATATATATGTATATATATATATATATATATATACACATATGTTTACATATTATATATATGTGTAGCTATATATATATATATATATATATATATATATATGTATGTATATATGTTTATAGGTTCATAAGTAGGTACTAGGCTATCTGCCCAAAGGCATTTATAAGCCTAGCCAGAATGTGTTGGCTTTTGCCACCCCCTTAGATTAGTTCCCTGTGCCTCTGTCCAGCAGAGCCACTGAATGTGATCCCTGGGGTAAACTTTCTGTTTCCCATCCACTCGTCAAGGTTTCTCTTGAAGAGTGTTAGCGAGGAGCTCTGCCTAATGTAGATTGGAATTTGTTCCAAAGCATGGGAAGTCTCTGGGGGAGAAACCTATCCCTCCAGCACATCCTATTTATTGTTGCGGTGAGGTTTAGATCCCTAGAGCATGTGGCTTGAGGTGATAAGGTTTTCTTTAGGTGGAGCATGTCCATCAATTCTGGGTTGGACATGGTCTTGTATGTTAGGCAGAGATCACCTCTGAGTAGGCGGTATGCAAATGAGTACAGCAGGAGTTTCTTCAGTTGAGCTGCATGGGGCATCTGTTTCAGGCCAGTGATCCTCTTGATGAGGTACATCTGTGGTATTTCCAGCTGCTGCAGGCGTCTTGTAAGCTATATCCCAAACGGGGTGTTGTACTTCATGATTGGTCTGATGAGTGATGAGTAGAGGGGCACAATGACCTCTTTTGATCTGGATGCAAACCCTTTTGTGATTAGGTGGGCCACATACAAGGATTTTCTAACCACTTTGGCAATGTGATTATCAAAGGAGAGATTACTATCTACTTGAGTCCCCAGATCCCTTATTACGCTTTCCATATTTAGGGGACTACCACCTATGTGGTAGTTTGTGGGTACTTAGTTTTTTCCAAAGGGGATGACTATGCACTTTTTGGCATTTAGCTTGAGGCCATGATTTTGACACCAGGTATCCGTCTCAGTGAGACCCTTTTGGAGGATGTCTGTGTCAGCTGGAGAGTCAATTATAGCCCTTAGTTTGCAGTCATCTGTGAACTTGGTCAGCCATGGTCCTCCTGTGCTTGCCTGTACCTCTGAGAAGTATATGCTAAACAGGAGGGGTCCTAGGACTGAGCCCTGAGGAGCACCACTTGTAACTGATTTAGACTCGGACCTAGCTCCCACAACTCTCACCGTGTGGGTTCTGTCCATGAGCCAGTTGGCAACCCATCTTGTGATGTAGGGGTTTATGTTCAGGCTGGTGAGCTTGTCTATAATACCAGAATGGGGAATGGTGTCAAAGGCCTTTGCGAGGTCTAGCTAGGCTGTGTGTACCACCTTTCCCTCATCTATAGCCTTGGTAACTGTCTCAAAGAAGTCCACCAAGTTTAGGAGGCATGATCTGCCCTTAACAAAACCGAACTGGGTAGGGTCCAGTGTTTGGAGGTTCCCAATGTCTCTATTAATGAGTTCCATGATGACGCGCTCCATAGCCTTGCAGACAAAGCTAGTCAGGCTTATAGGGTGATAGTTCCCGGGGTCTGTTGTGGCTCCACCTTTGTGAAGTGGAATAACTGTTGCTGTGCACCACAATATGGGTAAGTAGCCTGTGGAGAGGCTGAGTTTGAACAGTGTGTTTAGGTGACGGGTCAGTTCAACTTTGAGCTCATGCAGAATGCAGCCTGGGGCACTGTCTGGTCCCACTGATGCTTTGTTTTTGGCTTTGGAGAGGGCTGTATTAACCTGAGTGTCTGTGATTTCAGGGGCTCTATATTCTTCTGGTATGGTTATGTGCCCTTTTGGGGGTGAGAGGGGTGTGAAGTTTGCACTGAACCTGTCTGCAGGATGTTGGAGATATCGGTCAGTTCAGTGTATTATTTGCCATTCTGCACTAACTCTGAGCAGATCTGAGCATTGCCACTTAGATTCTTGACTAAGAGTAATGCTACTCAATGCCAGAAGTCTAAACCTGAAGAAACAAGCACTCGAAACTCTCCTTAGCATGGCGAACATTGATATCTGTGCAGTAACAGAAACCTGGTTCAGGGCTCCCAAGAGCACCCCAGCACTACCAGGTTATACCTCATACCATGCTTTTTGGCCCCAACCTTGGACCAAACCACAAAAGGAGGGGGAGTATCGATATTCATCAAAGATACCCACACCTCCAGGTTGGTGGCAAAGCACAAAGCATCAGAGACTATCCATGTGCAACTAACAGTGGGTAAAACTGCCTTCCAGTTTATAGCCTGCTACAGACCATCCTCCCAAACCCAGGTACCCCACTCGGCCTTCCTGAGAACACTGGAAAATATGAAGGTCTCTCCAAACACCATTATATTAGGTGACTTCAACTACCCAAACATAGACTGGGAGCATTACTCTAGCTCCAACACCCTAGCCCAAAGGTTCCTAGAATTTATAAACTCAAATGCTATGGAACAACTTGTTACCACTCCCACAAGAGGGGAAAACATACTGGACCTGATCATCACCAACATGGGGACTCTATGCTCCAGACAGAAGTGTATCCCTCACTGGTAAGATCAGACCATAAACTAATCTCACTGGATATTCACATCCCGACCCCACCCCCTGCCCAGAAAACCACAGTGAAAAACTTCTCTAAAGCAAATTTCACACTCCTCAAAACCAAGGTGGAATCCTTCAAAGCCCCCCAGCCTGTGGAAAATATGGCCCAGACCGCAGAATCCTTTATAAACACATTCTATGAACACCTTCAGGAATGCATGGATCATGCGATCCCGAATAAAACCAAGACCCAATCCTCCAAAGGCAGACGTCCTGTCTGGTGGACCCCAGCCATAAACAAACTATACAATAGAAGGAGGAAGCTACTAAATGATAGAGCAAAATCCCAAAAAGGGAAGGCATCACTGATCAGTATTAGCAAAAAGCTATGGGCACTCATAAAATTGTCTAAGGCCAGCTTCGAGAGAAAAATTGCACAGGACACTAAGGATAATCACAAGGCTTTCTTTAGTTATTTTAGAAACCTGGGTGGGAATTCCCAGATATGCTCAGAATTAGTCCAAAATGACAAAAAATACACTGAACCCACAGACATTGCCAACATCCTAGCTGACAGGTTCAGTGCAAACTTCTCCCACCTCCCCACCAAAAGGGCAAATATCTATCCCAGCAGAGTGCTGCCCCCCTGACATCTCAGATGCTCAGGTAAGAGCCGCCCTCTCCAAAGCAAAAAACACAGCATCAATGGGACGAGACGGTGTCCCGGTCTGTGTCCTACATGAACTCCAAGAAGAGCTAAACCCAAACTTAAAACTACTGTTCAATCTTAGCCTTACTAGAGGATATGTGCCCAAAGAGTGGCGTACAGCAACAGTGGTCCCTCTCCATAAAGGTGGTGCCTCAACGGATCCTGGAAATTATCGCCCCATAAGCCTGACTAGCTTAGTCTGCAAAGCTATGGAAAGGATCATCATGGACCTCATAAATAAAGATATTGGGGACCTACAGACACTGGATCCTACCCAGTTCGGCTTTGTTAAGGGCAGATCCTGCCTTTTAAACCTGGTTGATTTCTTTGAAACAGTCACCAAGGCA
Organism: Protopterus annectens; assembly: GCF_019279795.1. Taxonomy (NCBI): domain Eukaryota; kingdom Metazoa; phylum Chordata; order Ceratodontiformes; family Protopteridae; genus Protopterus; species Protopterus annectens. The sequence goes on from NC_056747.1 coordinate 1,041,150,576, forward strand.
ATTGACGAGGAGAAGGTGGTCCACACAGCCTACCTGGACCTCACTAAAGCCTTCAATACAATACCTCACTTGGGCATTATAGATAAGCTCACCAGCTTAAATATAAACCCCTATGTCACTAGATGGATTGTAAACTGGCTCAAGGACAGAACCTACATGGTTAGAATTGCTGGAGCCATGTCAGACTTCAAACCAGTTACAAGTGGTGTCCCTCAAGGCTCAGTCCTGGGACCTCTCTTGTTCGGTATATATTTCTCGGAGGTACAGGCCAACACAGAAGGACTGTGGCTGACCAAGTTCGCAGATGACTGCAAAGTGGGCACCATAATCGACTCTCCAGCCGACACAAGCATCCTCCAAAAGGGCCTCATAGAAACAGACAACTGGTGCCAGAGCCATGGCCTCAAGCTAAATGCCAAAAAGTGTATAGTCATCCCCTTTGGCAAAAACAAAGTGCCCACAAATTACCACATAGGTGGTAATCCATTAAGTACAGAAGAAGTAATTAGGGACCTGGGGACCCAAGTTGATAGCAATCTGTCATTTGACAACCACGTGGCCAAAGTGGTTAGAAAAACATTTTATATAGCCCACCTAATCATGAAGGGATTCATATCTAGATCAGGGGAGGTCATCGTGCCTCTTTACTCATCCCTCATCAGGCCCATAATTGAGTACAATGCCCCTTTTGGGATGTACCTTACCAGACACCTGCAGCAACTGGAAAGACCCCAAAAGTACCTCACCAAGAGGATCAAAGGGCTCAAACAGATGCCATATGCTGCCCGGTTAAAGAAACTCTAGCTCTACTTAGTGGCATACCGCCTGTTCAGAGGCGATCTGTGCCTGATGTATAAAGCCATGTCCAACCCGGAATTAATGGACATGCTGCACCTCAGAAAATCCAAATCCCATCGAGCTACGCGCGCAAGAGACTTGAACCTCAGCACTGAAATAAATAGGACATGCTGGAAGGACAGATTCATAACCCAGAGGCTCCCTTCACTCTGGAATAAAATCCCAGTCCAGGTTAGGCAGAGTCCCTCATTGACTCTCTTCAAGAGGAATCTTGATGAGTGGATGGGAGATTGTAGGTTTACCCCGGGTATCACTTCTGTGTCACTGTTAGACAGAGGCACAGTATACTAACCTCGAAAAAGGGCATAGCAAAATAAATTTAAAATGGGTGGCGAAAGCCAAACACATTCTGGCTAGGCTTATACATGCCCTAGGGTAGATAGCCTAGTATGAACCTATGAACCTATGAACCTATAGCTAAAGAAGGCCTTATGGTTATCTTTGGAGTCCTTGACAATTTTTCTTTCGAAGCTCGCCTTGAATGATTTTATGAGTTTCTTGCTGATACTGATCAGGGATGTCTTCCCTTCTTGGGATTTTACTCTTTTCTGTACTAGTTTCCTCCTTCTATTGTATAGCTTGTTTATGGCAGGTTTCCACCAGACTGGTTTCCTTTTCTTGGAGGAGTGAGTCTTGGTTTTGCTTGGGATAGCACAATCCATGCATTCTTGTAGGTGCCCATAGAATGCATTAGTAAAGGATCTTGCAGCTTGGACAGCATTATCCTTTAGCATGGGGGTTTTGAAACTTTCCACCTCGGTCTTAAGTAATGTGAAGTTTGCTTTTGAAAAGCTTTTCATGGTGGATTGCTTGTCCAGGGGTGGGGGTGGAATGTGGCTATCCAAAGTGATTTATTTATGGTCAGATCTAACCAGCGAGGGGTTGACCTCTGGTGTGGAACACAGATCACCTATGTTAGTGATGACCAGGTCCAATATGTTGTCACCTCTGGTGCGAGTGTTGACCAGTTGATCCACGGCATTTGAGTTTATAAATTCTAGGAAATGTTGGGCAAGGGAGTTGTACTTAAGTAGTTCTCCCAGTTAATGTTTGGGTAATTGAAATTACCCAACATTAGGGTGTTTGGTAGGACCTTTATGTTTCCCAGTGTTTCCAGAAATGCGGAATGGGGGTCCTGGGACATGGTGGGTGATCTGTAGCAAGCTACAATTTGAATTGCAGTTTTGCTCATTGTTAGTTGCAGGTGGATGATCTCTGAAGCATCGTGCTGTGCCACTAACCTGGCGGTGTGGGTATCCTTGATATTGATGAATATGGATACGCACCCACCTTTTGTATTTTGGTCTGGGTTCTGTGGCTGAAATGTATGGCATGAGTTGTAGCCTGGTAGTGCTGGGGTGCTCTCTGGAGCCTTAAACCAGGTTTCTGTTACTGCACATATATCAATTTTCTCCATACTGAGGAGTGCCTTGAGTGCATGCATTTTGAGGTTTAGACTTCTGGCATTGAGTAGCATTACCCTCAGTTTTTTGTTACTTGTGATATTTACAGCAGTGGGTTTGTCTTTTGAGCCTTGCCTAAAAAAGGCACTATGGGGGTGGCAAGAGACTAGGCCATTATTCAAAAGCCTAAAGGTGACAGGTGCAAGCCATCTGTAGTGAAGCAGTGTGGCTTGTTGAGCATGTCATCCCAGGTGGACAGACACTGGATCCCCTTTGAATGACACCAAAAACTTAGCCAATTGTTGAAATTGATAATTTTTTCGTTATGCAGTGGTATCATTCTTGGTGAGGGCAGGATGCTACTCAGGGTCAGGGTCATACTGGCATGGGCTACATGATCAGAGAGCTCTTCCATGTCCCTTTTCATGTAGTCCAGGGATGTACGGCTCAAGTCATTCACACCAACATAGACAATGTCATATTTGTACTTGTTCTGGAGTGACCTGAGTGCTTGTGTTATGTGGCGGATCCTGGCACCTGACAGGCAGCTAACAGTAACCTTCTCCTTATTCAGCCTAATGGGACATCAGTGTGCCTGACTATAGAGTCACCTATTACTAGTATGTTCGGTATGTTATTTTGCCTTAAGGGCTGTGATTGCATGGCACACTGGTTTTGTGAAGTATGTGTTTCATGGTTTGTGTTGAGGGGTGGATGTTGCTTGGATGTCTGCTTTGGAGGTCTCTGTTGCTTTTGCAGATTTTTATTTAGATCCTCTGAGTATGTTTTCGTGTATTTATGTGTGATTTTTGCCGGTGCTGGTTTAATGGGTCTATGTGAGACTGGTGGTTTGATGCAAGTATTTCCCTTCTCCTCTTGACTGTCTGATCCAGTCTTGGGTTGAGAGAGCTTAGCCTCCAGTTTGGCTGTATGATTGCATCTCTCGCATGTATTAGTGTTTGGTGGTAGGATGAGAGGGTTGTCTGTGTACATGAGGCAGTTGTAACATTGCCTCAAAATGTCCAGATTCACCAGTTGGACTGGAGAGTACACCTGAAACTGCCCTTTGGACATGCCTGGATAGGTACAGTGAACTCCTCTACTGAATGACTGGTAAGGTTGAATAGATAGCCTTGTCCTTCTGTACAGTATATGGGTGTCTAGTGCTAGGGTTTATAAGTGCTTGTTATGAGTTTTGAGCAAGTGCCGGGCTGAGAAAATAATGGCTTGAGTGCTTAAGTTGAAAATTTGTTTAGTTATATATCCTTTTATGTGTAAACATGACTGTTGTATGTACATTCTCAGATGTATCCTACCATATCAATCTTAAATGTACATATTTACATATATGAACATGACTGATTCAACACTATTTTCACTTACAGGTACTAAACAATTGTAGTAGTCAAAGCAGTTCACTACTATTCAGTATGTATACTGAATGATATATTTGAAAAATCAACAGACATCTTCACAGCTCAGATTGCTTAGTGGTTATATGCTGTAACTATAGTATCCTGGGTTCAACACCTGTATGAGCTATTTATTTTGTTGCTGGGCAGAACAAGGGCTGATGGAGACAGGGTCATTAAGGTGCTTTAAAGTGGCTTTAAGTGGGTTTGAGTGAGTTTGTGTGAAGCTAACCACTGCCAACGTATGGTTAAATGAAAAGGCACTTACACCGTGTAGGCTTCACTTACCAGTGTGCAAATCTGCTTAGCATTTACATTTAAGCAATGCATACACCTGGTAAGCATAGCGCAGCCCTGGTAGCCAGTGATCACATTCCAGTCTGATAAAATAACAGTGTAATGACATCTTTAAGAAGTGCATTTCATTTCCTGTACATAACATGCTTCTATGTGCTGTCTTTGCAGTTGCAAGGGGTGTGACTATACTGTATGGGACACCTGAGTATACATGGGTAATACCACAATCTTTTCTCTTTGGATTTGTTTCATACATGGGTAGTATCCCAGGTTATATGCAGTCACACTTGCATGTTACACCAGCTACAGTGCACTGGTTGACAGAAATAGTTTAACACATATTGCATCATTACATTAGTACTTTTAACACTGCTTTTTCAAGTAAGGGTAGATTGCAGATTGTAGTACTGGAACCATACATCCCTGCATGCAAAGCTGGACTCTGAGTACTGAGCATCTTGTCCTTGGTGTTTGAGCTGTATGTTTATATGTATCTCCTATTGGATATTTTTCAGATATGTTGACATTAACTGCAGACTACTATGTTTTTTGGACATGTCATCGAGGACTGCTGAGATGTAGTAATATCTCAGTATCAGATTTGTATCTTGCAAAGCATTCATCGTAATACATAACCTGTTGGCTACCTACTTACTGTCTGTCCTCTGCACAGATGTACAAATATTAGGTATTGCTACAGACCTACCATTAAGTAGGTGCCCACATTGTATTGTGCTGTGGGCTGGACACTGCTGCTATTTCCGACATATGGGACATTCCTTAATGCGAGCCTTGGCCCATTTCCTTGCCTGTGTGAGGGACATTACAGAGGCAGTGGCCTACAGATTCACATACAGTCAGTGGCAATATGTCACAGGACAGGACATGTGGAAACAGCCAACCAACATGGGGGACATATCCCCAGATTTGTGAGCAGATTCTATGTCATCAGTGTTGTTATACTCATGGTAGATTGATAGATTGACAGGGTTTGTGTGGACACACATTTAGTGTGTTACATCATGACTCACAGTGGTATGTCTCTGACATACCTCTCCACTGGCACACTGTCCACAGACTGGCCACATGTCTGCCTATTATGTTTTGTGTGTTCACCAGACAGTTGGTGTCCTTGGTAAATCAGTTGTAGGCTCTGGGGAATGCAGTCAGTAAATACATCTATGGGTATTACCAACGTCATATTCCTCATAAAGGATGTTACAACAAGCCCAGTGACGTCTGCAACTGTCTCAATGTATGGCACCAGTATGTCCAATCTACCCCTGTGTTTGTGCCTCTGTTCCCACCTAGTTAGTGAGTGGGGAATGTTATCAAAGGCTTTGGCCAGATCATTGTAGGCTCTATGCATCACCTTGCCTTCATCCACAGCTCAGGTAACTGACACCAAGAAATTGACCAGGTGGAATGAGCAGGTATGACCTACCCTTCACAAAGGTAAACTGTGTGAGATCCTGAGTCTGCAGATTCCCATATCACTGTTTATTAGGTTCATGATGATGCATTCCATAGCTTCACATAATAGACTTGTCAGGCAGTTGGGGCGCTATTTCCCAGAGTCTGCAGTTACACCTCATTTGTGGAGAGGGGTGACTGTAGCAGTGCACAATTCAGTAGGGACAAAGCCTGAGGAGAGGCTGTGCTTGAACAGGGCACATAGGTAAGATGCCAGGTCACTCTGTAGTTCATGTAGAACACAGCCAGGGATATTCTCAGGTCCCATAGAAGCTGTATTCTTGGCCTTGAACAGTGGTGTTTAAAACTGTGCTGCATTAATACTGGGTGCCTGGTAGTGTACTGGTATTGTGATTTACCCTTGGGGGGGGTGAGGGGTAATGTTTGCACTCAAGATGCCAGCCAGTATATTGGCAGTATTTGTTGGAGCACTCTGGTAGGTTCAATTGTCTAGTAGCTCAGAACAAATCTTGCTATTGCCATGGAGGTTCTTAACATAACTGTATGAGACCTTGTGGTTGTCTTCACTACATACTCCAATTCTGTTCTCACAGCTAACTTTGTAGTATTTGATGAGGGATCTCAACTTCAATTGAGGCTGATAAGGGTTCATTTCAAGTCTTGGGACTTCACGTTATTCCATATAGGTTCCCTCCTTCTGTTGTACAGTGTCCCTATGGCAGGGGGCCACCAGATCAGCTTCCTTTTATTGGAGGTGAATGTTATGTTTATAGTGGGTATGGCAGTATCCATGCATTTGTGTACATGTTCATAATGCATTGTTGTTTGATTCAGCTGTCATCCAACTAGCCTCCATTTGCAAGGCTGCCATGAGGTTAGCCACCTCTGTTGTTATGAGGCCATATTCAGCATTGGAAAGGCTTTCCATGATGGTTACCTGTGCTGGGGGGCTTGGGAGGGCCATGAATTTCCAAAGGTGATTAATTTGTGTTCAGACAGAACAAGGGGGAGTTGTCTATTGGTGTCAAGCAACAGTCGCCCATGTTAGGAAGGACCAGGTTGATGTGATGGGCATGTGCCTTGGTACATGAGTAGCTTTCCCAGTTAATGGTGGGGTAGTTGAAGTCAACCAGTATGTGAGTGTTAGGTTGGACAATGTTATCCTCCAGGGTGTTTAGGGACATGGAGTGTGAGTGCTGGGACATATTTGGGGACCTATAGCAGGCAATGACCTGAACCATTGTCCTACCTAATGTTAGCTTTGCCTGCAGGATCTGTAATGCCTATGTTGGTCAGCACTCTGGGAGTGGGTGCCTCCTTAATGAGTATGGAAATCCCACCACCTTTAGAGATTCATTCACAGTTCTGCAGCCAAGAGATGTGGAATGGGTAATAGGCTGGTAGTGCAGGAGTGCTTCCTGCTGCCTTTAACCAGGTCTTTGTTAAAGCACAGATGTCATAGTTCCCCATTTTAAGGAATAAATCCAGTGATTGCATGTGTTTGTAGCTGTCATATATTTCTGTATATATACATATATATATATATATATATATATATATATATATATATATATATATAATATGTATTCATCTTTCTATATATATATATATATCTATGCATATATGTGGATTTGGATGTGGATGTATATCTCTCTCTATATAAATATATATATATATATATATATATATATATATATATATATATATGTATGGGAGTGCTTTATAATCTCGAAATACTGAAATGTCGAATTTCAGTATTTCGAGATTATAAAGCCAAATGTTTACAGTAGCGAAAGTTCATAATCGCAAATTCAAATATCTCGAATTCACAGTTATGACATAATGCTACGTAATGTCCGGGATTGTGTGTTGATGGTGCACGGTACCATGTGTGGATCTAGGTGTTATGTCAGGTAAGTGAATGTTTTGTAAGGGTTCTGAGTGGGAGTTAGAGTGTATGTGAGTGTGCTGATATGTTTGATGTGTGTGTGAGGGACTGAAGAATGTGCGTGTGTGAGTTTGCTTTTGTTTCCTGTTTGTGCGATCTCGGAGTTAGTATATATAAGTAGGGGGGTGGGGGCTTGCCCCCCCTGCTTTTGTGTGTATGAGTTGTATATGTGTGTAGTTTTTTTGTTTATGTTGCGATCTGGGTGTTGTGGTGTACGTATGGTGAAGTGTGTGCGGTTTGTCTGGTGTTTTGAATTTCGCGGTTTTGTTATTTCAGTGTTTTGTGGATTTGGTTTCATAGTCTCGAGATACTGAAATTCGATATTTCAGTATTTCGAGATTATGAAGTGAATCTATATATATATATATATATATATATATATATATATATATATATATATATATATATCTATATATGTGTGTGTGTGTGTGTGTGTATTATGTATAGATTTGTCCACATATATGCATCTCCATACATATCATATATACATGTTGGCAAGGTGCTCCTCCATTGCTGTAACTGCGGCCTCTCTGACTGGCCCCCCACCAGTAGCAGAATGGTCCCTCGCCACTGCTGCAGCCTGTTGCCGTGCATGCCAAATCTGGCCAGTTGCTCTGTGCCTGAGTTGTTCATATGTTCGGCCATGGTTCCCCAAGGTGTTCACTCTCTGTGTGAGATCTTCCCAGAGGGCTGTCCTCTCCTGCTGATGTTGGTGACCCCGACTGAAGAGGATGTGGTAGTGTTCCAGGATGGCCTCAGTTATGGCTGCTGTCTCCTGGACATCATAGGCTGTAAGCCTCTGCATCACACCTGAAAGACATAAACAGGGAAAAACACATCACAGCACATCAGACATTGTTCATAGTTCTTTACAGAGACAGCTCACTAGTAATGAGTATCAGTAGCCACAACATTACATCAAATAATATTCCAGTACCTAGCAGAATTGTATGGACATGCATAGTATTATATGTAGGTAGGCAGTTTGCACCTGATTAATGGTGAAGGTAGGGGTGCATGTGGTGTGCATATCCTTTTATACTGATGTTGAGCCAGTGGGTGATGTTTGTCCTAAACATGTCCGAAGCTGGTCATCTGTAGCTATGGTGTGTGCGTATGTTCTGTGGCTGACCTCCATTATTGGGTGGGTTGAATAGTTGTCTGTGAGACCACAGACATATGTGGGGATGGCCTTCCGATTGCCCTCAGTGAATGTGTCCAATTTGTACTCATACTCAGCATTACATTAATGCACCTGTGATCTACTATGCTCAATCAGACACAGGTTGACATGCTGCCCAGATGGTGACTCTTCCTACACTTGTGATGGTAGAATGAAGAAGTACAGGGGAGTATGCAGAGAAAGGTGTTGGCAAAGGAGAAGTGAGATTGGCAGACAGATATAGAGAGTAGACATGAGTATAAAGAGATCGGGTGCATGGCAAAGAGAGTGTTGGACATGGTTATGAATGTGGAGTTTGACATACAGATGTGGAGTCTGGGGTTGCATGTAATTTTGGACAGCACGGATAGTGTATAGGGCCTGTAGCTATTGGCTAGACAGAGGCACATAGCTAGGAAGGATGTGCAGCACAAAAGGGTGATAAAGGAATATAGGTGAGACATACAAGCTACGAGTGTGTTTAGAACATATGGAAACATCACTTTGATGGCCTGTTCCATGAGGAAAATGGGGGAGGGAGGGAAGGTTGTCTGACATGGGTATGGTTAATCAGGAGGTGCAACAGATTATCAAGGAGAATATAAGGATAGCTATGAGGGGGTTTAACAGTGGAAAAGCTGTTGTTCCATGTGATATACCTGTGGATGCCTGGAGGTGTTTCTGAGACCTTGCAGTGGCATTTTCAGCTGGATTGCTTACTGTAATCTTGGAAAGTGAGAGGATGTGTGAGATGTTGGTGAATATGTATCAGTACTGCTTATCTGAGCAAGGGCAGTCTGCAGAGCTGTAGTAACAAGTGAGGGATAACATTAATCAGTCACATTATGAGGTAATGGTAAAGGGTGGTGGCAGCTAGGTTGAGAACATGGTGATGATTGATGATTTGCAGTATGGTTTCATGCCAGGTAAGAGTGGTACAGATTCAAATGTTGATCCACAAGTGTTGATGGAGCTCTGTACTGAGGCTGAGATGCTGCTGCATTGAATCTATGTGCACCTACAGAGAGCATATGCCATGCTGCCTGGAGAGTAGTTGTTGTTTTGTATGTGGAGGTCAGAGGTGCCAGAGGAGTCTGTCAGACACCTACAGGATATGTAGGAGGCTAGTGTGACAGCAGTGATTTCTGGTATTTGACACATGGATTTAAGGTGGAAGTGGGAGTACATTAGGGGTCAGCTGTGTGTCCTTTCACATTTGCAGTGGTGAGGGACAGATTGACAGACGTGATCAGACAAGGGCCCCTGTTGACTGTGCAGTTTGCAGATGATGTCATCTGCAGTGAGATTAGGGGACAGGTTGTTGAGACCCTGGGGAGGTGGGGTTATGATGTAGAGAGGGGAAGAATGATGGTCAGCAGGACTAAGAAAGAATATATGTGTGTGAATGGGGTGGGGGATAGAGGAATGGTGACAATGCAGGACGTACAGTTTGGAAGATGGATAGGTCTCATTACTTGGGATCATCAGTTCAGAGTCAAAGGCAGTGTGGGGGAGAGGTGTATGAGAGAATACAGGCAGGTTGTGTGTGGTGGGGAGGAGAGTCAAGGGTTATTTGTGATAGACAAGTACCATTAAGAGTACTATGTAAAGTCTACAGGAGGGTAGTGTGACTGGCTACATTATATTGGCTGCAGACAGTGGGCTTGTATAGAAAGGCAGGATTCAGGGCTGGACACATCAGAGTGTGGGATGTTCACATTTGCACTGTGTGTGACAAGTGGGATAGGATTAGACCTACAAAAGCTACTTTCTCAGTTTATAAAAGCAATATCTCCATCCTGGACCTGTGTTTAGTCCTCTGTCCATGAGTATTTCAAACTTTGTCCATATATCATGCAGTCAGAGGCATAGAGATATGGTATATCATTACTTAGTGATATAATTCGTAATATCATCCCATTTAGGTATCAGACTGCCAGACATTTTATATGTAAGAGGCCTTATATATGATGACAAGGCCTGGACATTCTTTGGGAGTGTGTACAGTTGGGAAGTCTTTGTATTTCCTGCTATTGTTGACAGACTGTCAGGATTGTGTAGCAGTGTATTGTGAATATGTTATTTCTTGTGGGGGGGGGGGGGTTAGATGTAAGTGTTATGTTTCCTTTTCTATCCTCCTTTACATGTGGATCCAGTTTCTGGTGCTCTATCAAGTGTCATATTTTTGTAGGGTAAGACTGTGACATGCCCCATAACACAGTCAGGCATCATACTACACTGTGTATTGGGCCATTATATATATAGGGGTAGTGTGCGAGTATCAAACATGCTGACAGTTTGGTTCACACACTCCTTATATTGTATACCGTTTCACACTGGTGTTTGTTTCTTAGTGCTGTTACATCCCTGGAGTGTCTGCTATAGTTGCAACTACATGTGTATTCCCCCATAGCCAGATTGCTTTTTTGTTGTGTCAGTCTGCCTGTAGTTTGGATAATGCTTGGTGACATGGCTAGCAGCTCAGTGTATTTACCCTAATGTGATGTTATGTCTAGATATTTGGCAGATGTGTAGTGTTGCCTGGCCCTCATAAGCACTGTGTATCTCTGACAAATCAGTGGGGGGATGTGAAGATTTACATGACTAACTCCTGGAAAGTCACTGGGCTTTGGACTTGTGCTATTACACTCAACAGATGTTGGAACAGACAGGAGGGTGTTACTGCATCACATGTGTCAGCTCATCTACACCAGTATGTCAGATATGTCCACATTTTCATGCCCCTCCCCCCTTGCCAGCCTTGGTTATGCTTTCTTGCACTAAGCTGTTCTGTGCATACCTGTCACCACCCAGATTGTTACAGACTGTCCACGTTTATTGCCCATATTTCTGATCTGTTGAACAGTATCATTTTATTCCTTCCTGTGGTGAATCACTGTCATCATGTGGGGATGTCTGTCAGTATATGATGATATACATTACAGTTTAATAATCGACATCCTTCTGAACATGTATGCTGACACACCCTGTTCCTGTAGCGACATTCTACATTTATACCTGCAGGATGTGCATTGTGACCCTAGTGTTGGTCAATTGCCCACCCCTCCCCATTTTGCAGCCTTTATCCAGATCTTTTGCACTTAGAGGTGTGGAGGTATGGTGTTGGGTATAACTGCAGTACATGTTATGCATATATATATATATATATATATATATATATATATATATATATATATATATGTATACTATATATATATATATGTATATATATATATATATATATATATATATATATATATATATGTATATACCAAGATGATCAATTTCAACAATTGGCTTAGGTATTGGTGTCATTCAAAGGGGATCCAATGCCTGTCAGCCTGGGGTGACATGCTCGACAAGCCACATTGCTTCGCTAGGGACGGCTTGCACCTGTCACCCCTGGGCTTTCGGATATTGGCAAAGGCTCTTGCTACCCCCATAGTGCCTTTTTTAGGCAAGGCTCAAAAGATAAACCCACCTCCATAGGTATCATAAGGGATAAGAAACTAAGAATAATGCTACTCAACACCAGAAGTCTAAACCTCAAGATGCACGCACTTGAAACTCTCCTTAGCATGGAGAACATCGATATCTGTGCAGTAACAGAAACCTGGTTCAAGGCTCCCGAGAGCACCCCAGCACTGCCAGGTTATACCTCATACCATGCTTTTCGGCCCCAAAACTTTGACCGAACCACAAAAAGAGGGAGAGTATCAATATTCGTCAAAGATACCCACACCTCCAGGTTGGTGGCACAGCACGAAGCATCAGAGACTATCCATGTGCAACTAACAGTGGGTAAAACTGCCTTCCAGTTTATAGCCTGCTACAGACCATCCTCCCAAACCCAGGGAACCCCACTCAGCCTTCCTGAGAACAGTGGAAAATATGAAGGTCTCTCCAAACTCCATTATATTGGGCGACTTCAACTACCCAAACATAGACTGGGAGCATTACTCTAGCTTCAACACCCTAGCCCAAAGGTTCCTAGAATTTATAAACTCAAATGCTATGGAACAACTTGTTACCACTCCCACAAGAGGGGAAAACATACCGGACCTGATCATCACCAACATGGGGAGTCTATGCTCCAGACCAGAAGTGTATCTCTCATTGGTAAGATCAGACCATAAACTAATCTCATTGGATATTCACATCCCAACTCCACCCCCTGCCCTGAAAACCACAGTGAAAAACTTCTCGAATGCAAATTTCACACTCCTCAAAACCGAGGTGGAATCCTTCAAAGCCCCTGGGCCTGTGGAAAATACGGCCCAGACCACAGAATCCTTTATAAACGCATTCTATGAACACCTTCAGGAATGCATGGATCATGCAATCCCAAATAAAACCAAGTCCCAATCCACCAAAGGCAGACCCCAGTCATAAACAAACTATACAATAGAAGGAGGAAGCTACTACATGATAGAGCAAAATCCCAAAAAGGGAAGGCATCTCTGATCAGTATTAGCAAAAAACTACGAGCACTCATAAAATCGTCTAAGGCCAGCTTTGAGAGAAAAATTGCACGGGACACTAAGGATAATCACAAGGCTTTCTTTAGTTATGTTAGGAACCTGGGTGGGAATTCCCAGATATGCTCAGAATTAGTCCAAAATGACAAAAAATACACCGAACCCACAGACATTGCCAACATCCTAGCTGACAGGTTCAGTGCAAACTTGCCCCCCCCCACCAAAAGGGCAAATATCTATCCCAGCAGAGTGCTGCCCCCCTGACATCTCAGATGCTCAGGTAAGAGCTGCCCTCTCCAAAGCAAAAAACACAGCATCAATGGGACCAGACGGTGTCCTGGGCTGCGTCCTACATGAACTCCAAGAAGAGCTAAACCCAAACATAAAACTACTGTTCAATCTCAGCCTTACTACAGGATATGTACCCAAAGAGTGGCGTACAGCAACAGTGGTTGCTCTCCACAAAGGTGGTGCCTCAACGGATCCTGGAAACTATCGCTCCATAAGCCTGACTAGCTTGGTCTGCAAAGCTATGGAAAGGATCATCATGGACCTCATAAATAAAGATATTGGGGACGTACAGACACTGGATTCTACCCAGTTTGGCTTTCTTAAGGGCAGATCCTGCCTCTTAAACCTGGTTGATTTCTTTGAAACAGTCACTAAGCCGTTGTCGAGGGGAAGGTGGTCCACGCAGCCTACCTGGACCTCGCAAAAGCCTTCGATACAATACCCCACTCGGGCATTATAGATAAGCTCACCAGCTTAAATATAAACCTCTATGTCACTAGATGGGTTGCAAACTGGCTCAAGGACAGAACCCACATAGTTAGAATTGCTGGTGCCATGTCAGACTCCAAACAAGTTACAAGTGGCATCCCACAAGGCTCAGTCCTGGGACCTCTCTTGTTCGGTATATATTTCTCGGCGGTACAGGTCAACACGGAAGGACTGTGGCTGACCAAGTTTGCAGATGACTGCAAACTGGGTGCCATAATCAACACTCTAGCTGACACAAGCATCCTGCAAAAGGGCCTCATAGAAACAGACAACTGGTGCCAGAGCCATGGCCTCAAGCTAAACACCAAAAAGTGTATAGTCATCCCCTTTGGCAAAAACAAAGTGCCCACAAATTACCACATAGGTGGTAATCCATTAAGTACAGAAGAAGTAATTAGGGACCTGGGGACCCAAGTTGATAGCAATCTGTCATTTGGCAACCACGTGGCCAAAGTGGTTAGAAAAACATTTTATATAGCCCACCTAATCATGAAAGGATTCACATCTAGATCAGGGGAGGTCATCGTGCCTCTTTACTCATCCCTCATCAGGCCCATAATTGAGTACAATGCCCCTTTTGGGATGTACCTTACCAGACACCTGCAGCAACTGGAAAGACCCCAAAAGTACCTCACCAAGAGGATCAAAGGGCTCAAACAGATGCCATATGCTGCCCGGTTAAAGAAACTCCAGCTCTACTCAGTGGAATACCGCCTGCTCAGAGGCAATCTGTGCCTGACGTATAAAGCCATGTCCATCCCAGAATTAATGGACATGCTGCACCTCAGAAAATCCAAATCCCATCGAGCTTCGCGCTCGAGAGACTTGAACCTCAGCACTGAAATAAATAGGACATGCTGGAAGGACAGATTCATAACCCAGAGGCTCCCTCCACTCTGGAATAAAATCCCAGTCCAGGTTAGGCAGAGTCCCTTATTGACTCTCTTCAAGAGGAATCTTGATGAGTGGATGGGAGATCGTAGGTTTACCCCGGGTATCACTTCTGTGTCACTGTTAGACAGAGGCACAGTATACTAACCTCGAAAAAGGGCATAGCAAAATTATTTTAAAATGGGTGGCGAAAACCAAACATACTCTGGCTAGGCTTATAAATGCCCTAGGGCATATAGCCTAGTATGAACCTATGAACCTACACATATATATATATATATATATATATATATATATATATATATATATATATGGGTCTAGAACAGATGCCTGACTAGCATATGTACGAATCACAAAACATCGAACACACATACATGAAAGCACTTAACATCGAAAAGCGCTTCCGTGTATGTGTAGTTCAAAAAAAAAAAGCTACATTTCTGCATGGAGGGCTGTGCTCTCTACAGCCCCCTACTTTATTATTCTCCCTCCGAGATCGCACTACAGTGGGAAAAAGGGAG
This sequence comes from Protopterus annectens, assembly GCF_019279795.1. Classification (NCBI taxonomy): domain Eukaryota; kingdom Metazoa; phylum Chordata; order Ceratodontiformes; family Protopteridae; genus Protopterus; species Protopterus annectens. The sequence continues at coordinate 1,041,165,760 of NC_056747.1, forward strand.
TTTTCCCTTACCCGTACTGTAGTCCGATCTACGAAACAGGCACTCATACACGGAAACGCTTGCCGATGTTAAGCGCTTTCATGTATGTGTGTTCCATGTTTCGCGATTCGAACATATGCTAGTCGAGCATGTGTCCTGATCCCATATATATATTGATTTGATTTAGGAAAAACAGCTTCCAACCTCCATCCTCTATTCCATAAGTTTCCCTGATCTTTGATTTTTACAGTATTATCAATAGTTTCACACAATTTTAAACATCTTTTTCTAGTTCATCAGTTCTACACTACAAAGTAACATTTTTTCTAAATTTTAGTTACTACCAGAAAATAAATAATTGCTCCATGGTAAATGTCTTTTTTGTTACACAGTTCCAGAAACTTCATCATCAGCCCATCAGTTTGAAAGGTTAAGTCACAAAAGGACTATGTTTCAATATGCATAAAAGACTGACTTTCTTGAACCCAGAACAGTTACCAAAGTGTCCCATACATAATATATGTCTATTACAGTATCATTTTTTGTTCTTATTCTCATAGTTCGTCTTCCCTTCTTTTTAAAAACAATTTTACTTATAGCTTGTTGCCGCTGTCCTTTTTGCCTGCTGTCACTGCTGTATATGTTGTAGGTACTGCATTATCTGTTACCACAAAACCAAATACCTTCTCAGTTTGTTGCGGTTTTCCTGTTTTACTTTCTGTCAATGCCACATAAGTTTTAACTGCTACAGTCTCTGTTGCCACACCACCTGGTTCCTTTTCCACATTACCATCCTCAGCACTTCTGAAAAAGTTATTTGCCATCTCACCCCATGAAACAGCAGAACTGGTACCTGGATCTTCTTGCTTGATTATTTTAAAAGAAACTCACCTGCAGACTCTCTTGATGCCAAGTCTGTTATCTGCACCAGTTCAGCAGACTTGCTTATTTCCATCTCCACAGAGACAGCTAAACACTGCTCATTTGTAGCATCCACCACACAGGAATCTTTGTTTACATTCTGAAGCTCCATATCAAATAACTTTTTTTCTCCAAATTATCACTTTCCACTCCAAAGCTTTCTATAGCTTTTCTTTCCTCCTCCATGCTGTTGATGTTTCCCTTAGGCTTCTTGCTGCTGTACAAGCTCTCTGACACCATCTAGCAGCTGAAAGAGCAGGAGAAGTCCACCAATGCTCTGGCCAAATTTCTCCTAGTAGTATGAATACAGCCTTGGGTCTCCCCTGAAAAGAGTTTAATAGCCTAGTGGGACTAATCCAGTCAACAAAAGATAAATGATTTAAAAAAATATATTCTGCATCAGTCACTGCCAAATGGGCAAAACATGTCAGTCAGTAGGTGTATAAGGTATGCTGTGTGATGCCTCTAACTATGACCACAGCTTCCCTTTATACACCTGGTTATCAGCTGCAGTTGGTGCTATGCACAACCTCTCCCCATCTTTATATTGTAACCATGCCTCACCATATGACCCTGGAACCTCATAAGCCTTAAGGTATATCATTCACAAGGGTTGCACCTTTCCCCAACATCCAAAAGCAGACAGTGTAGTGACATACCTGGTTCAAGGATTACCATAGGATCATAGGATCATTGGACGTTACTAGGCTATTAGCCCTGAGGCCCTTATAAGCCTAGCCAAGAGTTTAGCCCATGTTTAGACAAGTCAGCACCCAAAGCTGCTGTCCAGCAGGGACAAAATAACCAGTCTTTATATTCAAACCCTGCACTTACTGCACATGAGACTGTCACTCTAACCATTCAGTTACATAGCCATAAATATTCAGCCCTGCCAAGTGTCAAACCCAGGACCCTGTCAGCTGCAGCACAGTAGCCCACTAGGCCACTCACCAATATACAATATGATATCTCTTCACTGTCACTGACCATCTCCACAGGGGTTATTGTTCTTGTTAAGGTACTTTACCAAACAAGACACCTTTCCTACCTCTGTGAAACTCCAAGTCCACAAGTCCTGTATTTCACAGCTGTAAGGTAATGGGCATTATTGTGTAAAACTGTGTTGATACTTTATATTATTCTAACAAGTGCAACTTTGTGTGGTGGCTAGACTAATAGAGAAAGATCATGTTATTATCTTTGAAGCACTGCTCTGTGCTACCTGAACATGCTGGTACAAGCTGTGTATATCACAGTGACTGCAAAGCATGTTATCAATATGCTTGTGCATGTGGTATGCACCTGCCTGTAAGTGTTGTGATGCAGCATGATAGGTATGCCTTAGTGCCACAATGCAGTGTTACATCACATGGTATATGATCCACAAATGTGCATTTGTACCCACGGGATCACTGTTTTGTTTCTCAAGCAGACTTGAGTGAGTGAGTGAGTGAGTGAGTGAGTGAGTGAGTGGCCATGGTTACTTCAGGCATTGTTCTAGAACTGTATGCCCAAGAGAACTTCATTTGCATGCTGTTCCTGCACAGGAACTTTAGTGTTTGCCTGCTTTAGTGTGTACCCTGGTTCAGTGTGATGGCCTTCTTCAGAAGGTGAATACCTGATAAGAGCTTGCTGGGTTGCTGAATGATGCCACTGAAATCACCTATTCTAATGAGCACTGCAGAAATCAGTACAGTGATCTGAGGTGGTGCCATCATTCATCAGTGGAAGACAGATGTTTAGGAGAGGGAGCCTGAAATGCACAGTAAGTGCAAGGAGAGCAGAGAGAGGGATGAAATGGTGAATGAGAGAATACAGTGCACAACTGCTGGCATCAGCAGCCCTCCAGATATATGGCTGAGAGGTAGTGTGAGGTAGACTATGTCCCATCACAAGCACCCAAAGCAACAAGGGATTTACTGGAATATGTACACTCTGCAGCAGTGATTCAGTGTGGTGCATAGTGGATGGGGTGTGGTGGAAGAGGCACATTTGATAACTAACACAGGCTTTGGGTGAGAATGGGGCACATGTTAATTGTTCATTGTTGGGCACAGTGTAACCTGAATACAGGTCCAATATGAGAACACATTTTGTCTCCATACAACCCTGCTGAACAACTAAGGGGACATGTCCTGTGATACTGGGATATAGTAGGCATGCACTTTTTGTGGCCTATACTGCCACATGGATGCAGTACCAGGACAGGTAATGCTTCACATATTTGTACTCACTCACTGACTGTAGCGGTACCTCTGCATTTAAAGGTACATACATGCATAACTCTTAACCTTCCATCTCAAAAATGAGTAACACTGTCCCTCATAATGTGGAACAAATAGGCAAAATGTGGAACACATACTAATGGCTTACTGGCAACTTCAACTAGGGAGGTCATAGAATGGTTAAAATATGCTGGCTTTACTTATAAAGAAGATCTTTTGATGAATTAATATGATTAATTTCTATTTACAATGGATTTCACTTTAAAAAATTCCTAATGCTGACTGTGTGACAGAGTCTTTCAATGTGGAACTTTGAGGAACTTCGAGGGACGTGAACTTTTTAAGACCCCAAATGAGGTACGTTCCTCATAATGAGGTACACTTGACAGGTATGCATACATGGTATTGAAGGAACAGAATCACAAGACGGAGTTTGCGAGGCAGAAACCAATGTACTACTGTAGGTTCTGCGGTGTGGACAGAAAGCAGATTCTGAGCACAAAATACTAACCAGACCTTCTGGGAATGGGTTTGTTATGAACTGCTTGTGAGTTTCAATGCCCTGGATGACCACAAAAGATCAACCCAAAAGATCCTCTACAAGGTCACCAATATTAATCTACAAGCCGACACAAAAGCCCATGCCATTGCATGGGAGAGAATGGCCATGTGTGAAAATCTACCTTACAAACACTCTTACTGACATGGAGGAGTTCCTGGTGTCCTTGTCTGAGGAGAGTGATAGGATCCTATTACCTGGAGGAGGCCTGGGCATGAGAACTGAACTGGTTGCAATATCCCATGTCTGTGCTGGAGATTCACTAGGCTAACATTTCTTTATGCCAGAAACATGCTGTTACAGCACGCCAGTGCTGTAAGCTGCTCACAGATGTTTAACATCACAACCTCTTCCCTACAGGCGCATCTGGGATGCAGGCACAAGGACATAACACACAAGGTATGTTTACTTACATTTCACACATGCAGCGTTAACTTTGCTATTGTTATAACACTGGGAAGGAGGAGTTGTCACATTTTATTAGAATTATAAATGGGCATTTATCTGATTGCTATCGCAAGTGCTATCATCGTGGGGTACTTCACTGTATAACACATTGTGCATGATGTCAATTCTGCATGAGAACCTGATAATCATGGTGACCTAACACTATTGCATTCTGAGGGCACAGTGTTATTGTCATCAGATGTAACAGTGGAGGTCACAGTACCGTCTACACCCAGGGTCACAGAACTGTGCCTCTGGTACTTGCCCCCTCCCCTCCAGTGCCCTTGAAAGGACAGATCAAGTCTGCCACTCATACATACATAGGGAAAACTCTCATCTTCTGCTGATGTACCAACACAGAGTATGTGGACAGCAGTCAAAAGTGCAAGCCAGTGGCTGTTAATGCCAAATGTCCTGTTCATTGCAGAATCAGGTATCACAATAGGCACTATACAATAGATTTAATATTTTTATTAATAATCTGCACCTAACTGTCCAGCACAGCTCCCTAGTCCACTATGCAAATGACTCCACCATAGTCTGCTCTGCACCCAATACAAAAACACTTCAGCAAACCACTCAGGCAACATTTTCCACTGTGGAGACATAGCTGCACAATAATCACCTTTCTTTAAATCCAAAAAAAAAAAAAAACAAACAAGCTTATGATATTTACACCCAAGAGACAACCCCCTTATAAAAGTATTCTCTTTCAACTCCACTAAAATATAAATAGTAACCCAAATTAAATTATTATGAGTAATAATTGATGAAAACCTCAGATTTGATTTACATATTTAAAACAATATAAGTCAGACCCAAAAAAGTTTGGGTTGCTCTATAGGCACAATAAGTTCCTCATCCTCCATACTAAACAAGTACTAGCACTATCGCACCTATTACCCTCTCTAACCTATGGTCCATCTTTAATAAGCAACTTACAGTCCTCCTTGCAATCAAAATTAGAAATATGTTATAAAAGGATAGCTAAATTCACTACAAACAGTTGCTATTCTACCCACCACTGTATTGCCCTAAAAAAGTTACAATGGCTTGAACTTCCCCACTACCTATTACTCCTCCAGCTTACAACTGCTCACAAAGTTATTTATAAACCACAGTACTGCCCAGCACTTAACTCTCTCCTCACCCTTTATAATCCCACTAGGCCTCTGCGATCTGAATGACACTTTCTTCAAGTTCATAAACATAAATTACCTGCAGGACAGTTATTATACTCATGGATCATGGCCAAAAAATGGAATACCACAGTGACACACACAGAGTTCAATAACACCTGCAAGAGCTGTGTCCCCTGGAACACATACTAACCAAGTAGCCACTACATCTGAACATCTTTCCCCCTCATGAAGTCCCACCTTTTCCCAGCACAGTCAGTATACTCATCTCCCATGTACAGATGGGGAAGCAGATCTTTAACAGTCCTAACACATGCTCAACAATGTTGCAGATCTACAACAGTGTAGAGTTGTATATCATCTCAGCTATGCATTTTGGTTCATACTGGTGTCATGAGCCATTCTTCTGGAGCATATTTGGCAATGCCAATAAGATTGCCCTGTGGGAAGTCATACCACACAAGCTGTTGAAAAAGTCTGATATGTGCAAGATATGGGAATCATGGAAACTACCTTGATGGTGTATACACACCACCTGGCAGTTAATGGAGTAAAAATTCTTCTTGTTGACATACCAGTGTCTGTATGGACCAGATGGGGCCCATTTAGCAATGTGGTACAGTCAAGTAGCCTATATGAGTGAAACAGATTATTTCATAGATCATTTATAGGTCTATTTATGGGCAGATTCAAGCCAATAAAGCCAAACCCCATCAGCTGTGGACATGCATGTTTCAGCCTTCTTATGGCATCATCAGTACAGCATAAGTGGAATGTTTGGTTAACCTTTAGAAACATGGGGTTGTCATACCCAGCTGATATCCATAACCATTAGGGTGTCTGCAAGATATCCCAATGAACAAACTAAAACAATGAATAAAAAGGTTACACAGATGTGATTCCTTAAGCCTCATGTATTAGTGGGGTTTGGCTTTATTGGCCTGAATTTGTCCCTAAATAAACTTAAAAAGAAAAAAAGTCTTGGACATTCAGAACTGCCATACAGCTGGAATACCTGATCTCCTTAAATGGCCATTTGCATATATCCCATATTGCTTCTAATACAAGAGGTTTAAGGAATCACATAGTGGAAAGTCTAGCTTTTCCATATTTTCTTTTTGTTTTTTACTGATTAGTTTTTCTGTGTGACCTTTTTACTCATTGTTTTAGAGAGTAAGGATATAGGGTATTCATAGTACTAGTCAACTAGTCATAGGGGCTTGAGTTGGCAGTAAAAGCAGGAATGGTGTAGATAATACTGGTGATTAAATATCTTCCTTGCTTAATTTCATGCCAGTAAAGTAATAGTAGAGTACTATCTTTGGGAATTTCTGTTAGGGTACAATTATATGGAAACACCTTTTTTGGGCTAAATATTAGTCTTTAAAGAGGTATTTGACAGATAGGTTTTGTCCTGTTTTGCAAGCTGCTGGGAAGAGGTCTAGACTGTCTCACCCAGTGAGATTTGAGACATTGGCTTACTGATTCTTTTTTTCTGAAGTGCAGCCTCTGTAGCAATAGACATCTAAGAAAGAAAGTTGTGAGCATTGTCAGTGTACTGTCTCCTATCTCAATTGAAAATGTTTTGTTACTTGTTTTGATGAAACCATAGTTGGTGCTGCAGTCCAGGAAATGACATCCCTCTGTCTCCCAGGATGTGTTCTTCAGTAATTAAAAGCACTGGGTCTACTTCAGAAAACCAAATGCTCACATACCCCACTTCCAAAACACAGAGACAAAAAGGCTGACGACCGCACAACACTGATGTCCCAGGACACCGACTTTCCACTCCATGTAAATAACCGCTTGGCCATCCTGACAAAAAAGTTAAACCAAAGGAAAGCAAACCCACCCATGTGGGGTGCTTTGCCCACCCCCACCCCACATGTGGGGGGCTGCACCCCACACACCTCCCTAACTAAATATACCAGCTCTGAGATTGCACTACCAAGGCGGAAAGGGGTAAAGTTCAAAAGGATTGTCAATCAGTTACTTACCTGGTGTGGAAAGTCATTGTTCCAGGATGTCTGTGTTGCACAGTCATTGGCCTTTTCGTCTTGATGTTTTGGAAGTCCGGTTAGTGAGCATTTGGGTTTCTGAATGGGACCCAAAGCACTAACTACATTTCAAATTGTTGTAAAAACTAATTAAATCCCAATTACTGAATCTGGGTAACTAGCTATATTCCAAGTAGTGGTGAATACCATCAGTCCTGAAACATCTATTTTTAGAAATTGCTTGTCTGCTAGTGTTACAGATGGTGAAAACCCTCCTTCCACTACAACAATAAGCCTACTTATTTCTGATATGGAGGTCTTAAAAGTATCATAACCACTGAAATCCTTTCAAAATGTTAAATAAGCATTGAATCCACTTTCTGTAGAGATGCTTAGAAATGTATAGAGCTAGCTTGCTCAAATTGTTTTGCAAAGTAGTGTTTTTGTCATTTTGCTGCTGCAGATCTACTAAATTTAAAACAAGATCAATAGTATTACCTTGAACTATGCAAAAATGGCACTTAGTGTTATTTGTATGTGAAAATGTATTTATTTGGTTAGTTTGTTTATCAGGGTAGTACACTGATCACAATAGACCATTTTCAGGTGTTGCCTGGATGAATAAATTCACAATAAATAAATAAATAAATAAACAAATAAATAAAAATAAAACACATCCACAGAGTAATCACAGAAGGTAGATAATTCATTGGACAATTGATATAATATATAAATATTAACAGAGAAGAAAAACAAATGTGAATAAATTTTAGCAGTAAACATAAGAGGGAAGCAACAGGTAAGAACAGAGGGCCAAATTAGGAGTAATACAAGTGAGGAGGGAGGGAGGTTATCAGTGGAAAACCACTTGCAGTCAGATTTTTGTTGGACATGCCTTTTTTAGCTGAGCTCTGCATGGACTGAGGGGGAGGGATTGCCAGAGTTTTGGTATAAGAATGGAGAAGTAAGGGTTGGTACAATGCAGTTTGGTTTTGGGTGTCTGAAGAGAGCTGGTTCCTTCGATACTATGAAAATCATGCCTATTTAATGACTTCTTCAGAGAAGTATGCAGTAAGGAATTAACAGAGTGAACCAATAGTTTTTTGTCAATAAATGAACACAATCCAAAAAGATGGGAATTTGTTAAGCATGTACCACAGTAATTGTAAATCATATTACTTTTATCTAATTAATTAATTAATTAATTAATTAATTAATTAATTAATTAATTAATTAATTTATTTTATATCCATCCATCCACAACCTCCTTTTTTCATTTTTGTACATGAGGTGAGGGTGTCACTTCCACAGTGACAATCATCTAGAGCCAATGTTTACACCACCAGGTGGCTAGCCCTACCATGGTATTTACTTGTGTGTATATATATATATATATATATATATATATATATATATATATATATATATATGTATATATGGTTTCCTATGAAACCGTCGAAGTAACATTACATCAACTCTCGGAACATCGAGACTACTACATCGAAAGCTGAAATTAGCAAAAACGAAAACCGTCGAGTTCCAACATATCGAAACTGAAAAGGAAACATGCCTATTTATGTGTCATGGTAATACATGTTCCATAAACTCGATGTTCTCTAACACGACGGTTTTCGTTTTCGCTGATTTCAGCTTTCGATGTAGTAGTCTCGATGTTCCGAGAGTCGATGTAATGTTACTTCGACGGTTTCATAGGAAACCGTATATATATATATATATATATATATATATATATATATATGGGTCTAGGTTAGAAGATCGACAGCCGACATCACCGACAACGGATTAGCGGGCGCCAGATGATCGACATTCGGAAGACCGACGCTACGGATGAAAACGCAGACGCCAGGGATAGTGACTTGAAAAGAAGGCTGTGTGAGTATGCGGTGGTGACGGACGTTAGGGTGCGAGTAAGGTAAGTGTGGATAGTGACAGTCTGTGGGGATAGGGGTGGGTTAAGTGAGTTAGGGTTAGGGCGCGGGTTAGGTAAGTGTGCAGTAGTGGTATTTTTTGGGTTAGAGGTGGGTTAAGTGAGTTAGGGTTAGGGCCCGGGTTAGGTAAGTGTGCGGTAGTGGTATTTGTTGGGTTAGGGGCGGGTTAAGTGAGTTAGGGTTAGGGCGCGGGTTAGGTAAGTGTGCGATAGTGACGGACCTTAGGGTAAGGGTTTGGGTTAGGGTTGTACATAGTTGTGTGTGTGAGGTTTAGTGTGGGTTTGTGAGGATTTTGGTGTGCTTGTGTTCTGTGTGTGGTTTTTGGATAGGGGATGTGTTTTGTTAGTTAATTGTTGTTATTGTGGTGTGTGCAGTGTATGGGGTTTCGTGTTTGTGGACTGTCGGTTACTTGTTTGTCGGGCATGTGAGGTGTCGTGGTTATGGTTTGTCGATTATGTGGTGTCGATGTTTCTGTTGTCGGTGAAAGTAGCTGTCGATGTTATAACCTAGAACCATATATATATATATATATATATATATATATATATATAGATATATATATATATATATATATATATATATTTCCTGGTGTACTGCACTTATCTCAGTGGACCATTTGCAGGCACAGACTGGTTGAATAGGACTGCAAAAGAAATAGCAAAATATACCCACAGATACAAGTGCTTGCTGTAAAACATATACGTATTTACAAATGCAAACATATGATACAATGTTTAGCTCAAGAAGCAGTTTACAAAACATGGATGGAAAATGGAATTATGCTTAGCAGAGCTTTTTGAATAAGATGTAACCATAATGACTGAAATTGCTTATGGTACAAAGGTTGCAGCATATCATCATATAGAAAGGTATGAAGACATTAAAAGAGGCAAGTGATAATAGTTGCAGGAAAGGATACCATGGGGAGAAGAGAGAGAAATGGAGATAGAGGGGCATGCAGAGGGAAGAAGAGTAGAAGGGAAAGATGTGTGAGAGATGCAAAGAACAGAGGGAGGTAGGATGAATTAGAGTCAGTAGGTGAGTTGGTGACATTGAGGTTGGCGAAGAAGAAGTAGTGGGATTGTCAGAGAGATAAAGAAAGTAGACAGGAGTATAAGGAGATGAAGTGCATGGTAAAGAGAGAGGTGGCGAAGGCTAAGGATAAGGCATATGAAGAGTTGTATGAAAGGTTGGACACTAAGGAGGGAGAAAAGGACCTGTACCAGTTGGCTAGACAGTGGGACCGAGCTAGTAAAGATGTGCAGCAGGTAAGGGTGATAAAGGATAATGAAGGAAATGTACTCACAGGTGAGGAGAGTGTGTTGAGCAGATGGAAAGAGTACTTTGAGGGGCTAATGAATAAAGAGAATGAGAGGGAGAGAAGGTTGGATGATGTGCGGATAGTGAGTCATGAAGTGCAGTGGATTAGCAAGGAGGAAGTAAGGATAGCTATGAAGAGGATGAAGAATGGAAAGGCTGTTGGTCCAGATGACATACCTATGTAACCATGGAGGTGTTTAGGTGAAATGGCAGTGGAGTTTTTAACTAGATTGTTTCATGAAATCTTGGAAAGTGAGAGGATGCCAGAGTAATGGAGAAAAAAGTGTTTTGGTACCGATTTTTAAGAATAAGGGTGATGTGCAGAATTGTAGTAACTACAGAGGGATTAAATTGATCAATCAGAGCATGACGTTATGGGAAAGAGTAGTGGAAGCTAGGTTAAGAAGGGAGGTGATGATTAGTGATCAGCAGTATGGTTTCATGCCAGGAAAGAGCACTACAGATGCGATGTTTGCTCGAGACTGTTGATGGAGAAGTACAAAGAAGGCCAGAAGGAGTTGCATTGTGTTTGTGGACTTGGAGAAAGCATATGACAGGGAGCCTAGAGAGGAGTTGTGGTATTGTATAAGGAGGTCGGGAGTTTCAGAGAAGTATGTAAGAGTGGTCCAGGATATGTATGAAGGTAGTGTGAGAGTGGTGAGGTCTGTGGTGGGAGTGACAGATGCGTTTAAGGTGGAGGTGGGATTACATCAAGGATCAGCTCTGAGCCCTTTCTTATTTGCAATGGTGATGGATAGGTTGACAGATGAGATCAGACAAGAGTCCCCGTGGACTATGATGTTTGCAGATGACACTGTGATCTGTAGTGAGAGTAGGGAACAGGTGGAGGAGAACCTGGAGAGATGGAGATATGCTCTAGAGAGAAGAGGAATGAAGGTCAGCAGGACTAAGACAGAATATATGTGTGTGAATGAGAGGAAGGATAGAGGAATGGTGAGGATGCAGGGAGTAGAGTTGGCAAAGGTGGATGAGTTTAAATACTTGGGATGAACAGTTCAGAGTAATGGTGAGTGTGGAAGAGAGGTGAAGAAGAGAGTACAGGCAGGATGGAGTGGGTGGAGAAGAATGTCAGGAGTGATTTGTGACAGACGAGTACCAGTAAGAGTGAAAGGGAAGGTTTATAAGAGGGTAGTGAGACCAGCTATGTTATATGGGTTGATGACAGTAGCATTGACAAAAAGGCAGGAGTCAGAGCTCGATGTAGCAGAGTTAAAGATGTTAAGATTTGCACTGGGTGTGATGAGGGTGGACAGGACTAGGAATAAGTATATTAGAGGGTCAGCCCAGGTTGGAAAGTTTAGAGACAAAGCCAGATAGTCAAGATTACGTTTGTTTGGACATGTGCTGATGAGGGATGCAGAGTATATTGGGAAAAAGATGCTAAGGATGAAGCTGCCAGGTAACCAGAAAAGAGGAAGGCCTAAGATAAGTTTATGGATGTGGTGAGAGAGGACATGCAGGTAGTTGGTGTGACAGAGCAGGATGCAGAAGACAGGAAGAAATGGAAACAGATGATCTGCTGTGGCAACCCCTAACAGGAGAAGCCGAAAGAAGAAGAAGGTGAGTCGGTGACATTATAAAATATGGAATGATGAAATATGGATAAAGGTGTGTATGAAAACTGCAGAGCTCATGTACCATGACTTGTGTGAGTGCAGCTGAACTTTAGGTGAAGAGATATTCCTTGAGCTGTTGTTTGAAGTCCAAGTACATTAGGATGTCTCTGACTGAGGGTGGAATAGAGTCTCATAGTTTAAGTGCTATGATGAAGAATGCATGAGCAGTGAAATTAAGTTTAATCTTTGGAGTTAGTAGGGTGGGTTGAGATTGAAAGATACTGCTAAGATTATATGTGGGGGGGGGGGGGGTTGGAGAAAAGTTTATGAGTGAGAGGGGGAAGATGTCTCAGGAGAAAGGGCTTTGTGAATTAGTGATCCTAGTAAGAGGTTGACTCTCAAATGTACTGGGATACATTTTGCTTTGGTGAGAGTTAAGCAGTGGTGTTCATTAATGGGGGTGTTAGTAATGAAGCAGTAGATTTTATTGGAGATGGTTCGCAAGGTGGTGACAGTTTTCTCTGAGGCTGCAGCTATTATGGGAAGTCAATATTTGAACTGAAATAACACTATTCTTTTGCCTATGGCAGCTTTGGCTAGCTTGAACAGAAGAAGTAGCAGTTTGTTTGCCCAGAATAGCAAGTGTATTGATATTTTTGCATGATTTTTGAATGCATAGTCTAGAGATCGAACTAGCCAAATGCCAAGGTATTTGAAGGATGTGGGAAGTTGGATGATCTCACTATTTTTTGTTTGGTTCCAAATAGCATTGCTTTGTTGTTTTGAGTGATTGAGTATATGTTGCTGGCCTATTAGCCATTGGTTGAGGGTTTGGAGGTCATTTTGTATATGAGTTTGTATAACAGAGTGGGAATTGTTGGGCCTGTAGATGACCATAACTCTGGGTAAGACCGCAATCCAAATTGTAGCTTGCTACAGACCCCCACCATGCCCCAGGATTCACACTCCTCATTTCTTGATACACTGGAAAGTATTAGGGTACAACCCAACACCCTAATAATGGGCGATTTCAACTACCCCTCCATTAACTGTAAAAACTACTCATGTACCAACTCTTTTGCTCAACGTTTTCTAGAATTCATAAATTTCAACGCCTTGGATCAACTTATTCACACCCCCACCAGGGGCAGCAATATCCTAGACCTGGTCATTACCAACATGGAAAACCAGTGTTCCACACCAGAGGTCATTTCCTCATTGGTCAGATCCAAACACAAGCTAATCAGCCTAGACATCCACATCCCAGCCCCAATTAGGGAAACCGTTGTAAAAAACTTCTCAAAAGCCAACTTCACACTTTTTAAGACAGAAGTGGCAAACTTCATGACACCCATGCAGACGGACAATAGAGGTATGACTGCCGAATCCTACACAAATGCACTTTAAAAGCATTTACATGAGTGTATGGATCATGCTATTCTTAACAGAACCAAGATGTTATCCTCTAAAAAAAGGAAGCCAATCTGGTGGACCTCTGCCATAAACAAACTCTACAACAGAAGAAAGAAACTGTTGCAAAAAAGAGTAAACTCCCATGACTGGAGGAACTCCCTGGTCAACCTCAGTAAGAAGCTGAGATTCCTCATAAAATCCTCCAAAGCTAGTTGCGAAAACAAAATTGCCACTGGCTCTAAAGACAACCACAAAGCATTCTATAGCTATGTCAAGAATCTAAATGGGAACACTCAGATCTGCTCTGAGTTACAGCATAATGGCACTAAATATACAGAACCAACTGATATTGCCAACATCCTAGCAGATAGGTTCAGTGCTAACTTTACCCCCCTCTCACTCCCTAGAGGGCCCATCTCTATACCTGAAGAATGCAAAGTTCCTATAATCATGGCTGCACAGGTAAAAAACACACTCTCCAAAGCCAAGAACACAGCATCCATGGGACCTGACAATATCCCAGGCTGCGTTCTACATGAACTACAGAATGAACTGCCACCCTACCTAAGTACCATGTTCAATCATAGCCTCACCTCAGGCTTTGTACCCACTGAATGGCGCACTGCGACAGTTATCCCACTCCACAAAGGGGGAGCCACGACAGACCCCGGGAACTACTGCCCCATTAGCCTGACTAGCCTGGTCTGCAAGGCCATGGAACGTATCATCATGGAACTCATAAACAAAGACATTGGTAATCTCCAAACTCTGGACCCTACACAGTTTGGATTTATAAAAGGCAGATCATGTCTCCTAAACCTGATCGACTTCTTTGAAGCAGTCACCAAAGCCATAGATCAGGGTAAAATGGTTCACACAGCTTATCTAGATCTCGCCAAGGCTTTCGACACCATCCCCCACTCTGGAATTATAGATAAGCTCAATAAACTAGGTATACCTATGTCACAAGATGGGTTGCCAACTGGCTCACGGACATAACCCACACTGTGAAAGTAGCGGATTCTAAATCCGACATCAGACCAGTGACAAGTGGAGTACCACAGGGTTCAGTCCTGGGTCCTCTCCTGTTTGGTATCTACTTCTCTGAAGTGCAGGCCAACACAGAAGGTCTTTGGCTAACAAAATTTGCAGATGACTGCAAACTTGGAGCCATAATCGTAACTCCTAACAATGTAGACAAACTACAAAAGGCCCTCAATGAGACAGATACCTGGTGTCAAAGCCATGGCCTGAAGCTCAATGCCAAAAAGTGTATTGTCATCCCCTTTGGTAAAAACTCTGTACCCATGAACTACCGCATAGCTGGTAGTCTACTTAATGCCAAAAATGTGATAAGAGACCTTGGGACACAGGTGGACAGTAGTCTCTCCTTTGATAATCACATCGCCACAGTGGTCAGGAAATCCTTCTACGTGGCTCATCTCATCACAAAAGGATTCTCATCCAGAAAAAAAAGAGGTCATTGTTCCCCTCTACTCATCACTCATTAGACCCATTATAGAGTACAACGCCCCTTTTGGTATGTACCTCACAAGACATCTACAACAACTGGAAAGACCACAGAAATACCTCACAAAGAGGATTACTGGCCTCAAACATATGCCCTATGCAGACCTTCTCAAAAAACTACAGCTTTACTCCATTGCATATCGCCTACTCAGGGGTGATCTCTGCCTAACATACAAAGCTATGTCAAACCCAGAGCTGTTGGACATGCTCCACTTAAAGAAATCCCAATCCCTCCGAGCTACACGCTCTAGGGACCTTAACCTTGTCACCACAATAAACACAACATGCTGGAGGGATAGATTCCTGTCACAGAGACTTCCCATACTCTGGAACAGACTACCTATCTATGTCAAACAGAAAAATCTTGATGATTGGATGGGAAATGGGAAATTCACCCCGGGGATCACTTCTGTGGCTCTGCTCGACAGGGGCACAGGAAAATAATTTTCTTGGGTGGCGAAAGCCAGGGTAAATTTTGGCTAGGCTTGTATGGGCCCTAGGGCCGATAGCCTAGTACCTACCTATGAACCTATGAACCATGTCATCTGCATAAAGAATTCTAGGTATGTGAGGGTGATCAGGTGGGGGTTTGTTGATAAATATGGAAAATAGCAGAGGGCCTAAAGTGGAATCCTGGGGGACTCCGTTCATAAGAGAAGCTGTTTCAGAGGTGGTGGCTCCTACTTTGAAGGATCTTTTGGGGAGTAAATCTACAAACCAATGTTTTGCATTGTTACTAGTGACTATTTCAGTTAATTTGACAAATAGTAAGTTATGATCAATTAGATCAAAGACTTTTCTGAGGTCAATAAAGACAGCTCCTGTCAAGTTTCCTTTGTCTATATTTGATAGGATATCAACTGTGAGGGAGTAAAGAGCTGTTATGGTACTACGTCCAGACCAGAATCCATGCTCCTTTCTGGATAGAAGATGGTATTGATGTAAATAAGCAGTAATTTGGTTGTCGATTATTTTATATAGTATTTTACCTAAAGTGGGAAATATTGAGATAGAATGGTATTGAAAAGTAGTAGTTGGCTTGGGTAGTTTTGGAATAGGAGTGCATGTCTGGCAGGTTGCTGAACTCATTGAGGAAGTCTGTGCATGAGAATTTGTTTGTGGTTGAATTTGAGAGATTCAGAGGAGTGGAGTTATGTTGAGTTTTTCAACGAGTCAACAGGTAGATTTCTCTCCAGAATCTTTTGGGTTTGGCTAAAAGTAAGATCTGTTTGTTTTGATACTGGTTGCTTTTGTGTCTGCAGATGGATTGCTTGTCAAGGTTGCATAGTGAGGTATATCTGGTATGGGAATCTCTGGAGTGATTGCATTTCCAATTGTTCCATGCTTCATCCCATAACTTGAGGAAGTGTTTCAGTTCACTAGATACCCAGTCATGTTTACGAGATTGAAGTAGCCTTTGTACTAAGTGAAGGAATTTGTTTGGCAAGTACAGTAGTGCAGTAGTGTATTGTTAAGGATGTTAGCAGCTTCATTGTGGTCCTTTATGTCAAGTAAGAGACACCAATCAAGGTTGACAAGATGGTTTTTAAGATTAATGATATTCTGAATGGTTTTAGGTTTGAAGATGATAAGTTTAGGTTTATATCTTTCACGTTAGATTATGTACTGAGAAAGTTACTGGACAGTAATTGAGTGCTACAGCTTTTGGAAATGTTGTCTGATAAAGTGCCTTAGAGCTTGAAAGTGCTTACATATATTAGTCATAATAAAGTTTTTTTTTTGTATTCCTATGCAACATCTGCTGCCCATCTTTTTGAATTATACTTTTTGTGTTTGGACTGTTGCTTGCCTCTCTTCATATTTTTTTGAGAAGCAAATGGATGAAGGATGAAAATCTCAAAGAGCGGAAGAATAAAATAATATCAAAGCACATCTGACAAAGTTCTTCTGGAGATTAATGAAATTAATACCAAGTCAAGCAGTTTCCAGTTCTGAGAGATGAACTGAAGACAGTATTGACTAATGTGTGTTTTGTAGCAGGCTGGCATTGACTAACATCTGGGATGATAACAATATGAAATGGATGCTATTTTTTTAATCCATGGACCTATTCACTGATACATCAGTCAGTGCATCCATCCATGCAGCAGCTATCCATTTTCTAAGCCACCTGTCCTGATAAAGGTTGCAGTGGCATCAAGCATAGTAGGGCACACCTGCTTTTTCTGTCCATCTTCTTTGATTGGTCTAACATGTTCTGGTAAGAAATATAAATAGTCTTATGTTCAACCATGGTGTTCATTATAGGTGGTTAAATAAACAATCCCAACACCTGACTTATCTTTTCTGTGCTTCACCTTTAATTTTTCTATTACTATCATTTTCCTTAGGTGCTTGTGTGAATGGGGTGCTTTCCTTGAAGGTTGGGCATCGGGCTAGCAACTTGGCACCGAAAAAAAATAGACTGCCAATCATTAGCGGACCAGAGTTCTGTTGTGGTGACCCCTAACCGGGAAAAGCCGAAAGACAAACAGCAACTATCATTTCCTTTATCTTCTCTCTGCCTACCTACTACTTGCTGGGTCATTACCTTTACTTCTTTTCCCCCTTAGCCCTCTATTCTTACACTGAATTTAACTTCCCTCTGCTAAGATCCTTGCAGATATATTTTACACTAATGTGTGTTAGTATTTGCGCCTGTTATTAAGTCTATTTTACCATGATTGTAATTCTACTGCTTGTTATTCTTATGTGTATTAATATTTTATATGCATTAATTGTATGTAATTATTGTGGTGCTTTAATCCCTGGGTCTTCACTGAAAATGAGGCCCAGTGGACTTTCCAGGTGAACAAATGCAATAAATAAATAAATACTGCTGAAGCCCAGTAGCACTTATCATTTATGTTTTCATCCGGAAATCCAGGCCTCTCACTCATGCTGTCCCAGTATCTTCATCATTCTTAATGTGAGCTAAAGTATCTCAGCTGAACTACAGAAGAAGTAGGTGATGTCCAATCATGCACAACTTCAACAATCTCCAAGAAGGATGAATTCTCTAAACAGCTGTTCGTTGGTTATTAACAAATAAGCATGCATTTTCCTTTTGAGGTTACTATTATATTATATTTTATTTTATTTAGCATTTCTTTACTGGGATAGTCCATCTGGGCAGTTTGCCCATTTTCAGCAGAGGCCTGGGGAGAAAAACTCCACAGAAAAAAACAACGCAGTACAATTCAAGACAATATAATGACATCAGACATATAGAGGAGTAGATCACAGCAAAAAGAAAGATAAGAACAAAATTGCAAAAATTTCAAGTTAAAAAGCAAAATAGCAAAACTTTAAAGTTCAATATGTACAATACATACAAAATGAAGTTACTATGGTTTATAAAAGTTAAGTTCAGTTATTAAGTCTAAAGTTTATAATAAAAATAGAACTGATGCTGACACTTTTTCTATAGTGTAAATTAGTTTTTGCAGGTATAAGTTGCAGGTTATGAAGGTGTTTGCTGAGAGTGAAGAAAAAGTAGATGGCCATCCCAAGTACAGGTGGGGGGGGTGGAGCTTGAGGAAGAAGGCAGGATAGAGAGACCCATATAGGAGTGAGTGCTCTAGGAGGGGTCGGGTGGAAATGGATGGAAAAGAGGAAATGGAAGATAAAAAAAGTGGTTGTGAAAAAGAGGTGGATGTTGGAAGTATATGCTTAAGCAGGGACAATTGTTGTTTAGATTGGTCCTGAGAAGTTGTTTGAACTTGACTGAGTCGTGGTGTTAAGGATATTCTGGGGCATGGAGTTCCAGGCCTTGGCGATTTGGTTGGAATATAGGGAGTCACCGTAAGGTGTTATTAGATTTAGAGACTTTTAGTAGGGATTTGTTGGTGGATCTTAGGGTTCTGTAGTTTGAGTACAGTTCGACGAGTTCATGGAGTGATGGGGAATTTTCAGGTTTGGTAATGATGGTATGTCCAATGGTAATTCGGTGGAAGGAGAGGAGGTTGGGTAGTTCTATATCTATTGTATCTGTTGACATCAGCTCTGTCTGTAGGGTATTAAGCTTCAGGCTTGAACATATCTCTGTACCCATGGGAACCTTTGATGAGGAGAAATTCTAAAGTAGGAAAGAGCAAGCCATCAGTAAAAATAGTATGTTTCCATAACAAAAGATGGGTGTTGAGGAATGACCATCTATATGTAACTTACAATATTTAGCCTTCTGTACAAAGTATATACCCTTTCCCAGTAATGAGGTAACAGTGCATGCCCCCAAAACAGTTTCTGTTACCAGGGTTTAGTTGATCCTAATCTATTCTATACCTGCCTTTCATTTGACAGGAGCTGTATCTGTCTCCCCTGACAAGTCTTCACTTTGTCCATGGCTCCAAACAGTTTTTTTTCAGGCTGTGCTCAGAGGAGTTGTGTGTATGTATATATATATATATATATATATATATATATATATATATATATATGTGTGTGTGTGTGTGTGTGTGTGTGTGTATATATGTATATATACATATATATATATATATATATATATATATATATATATATATATATACATCCATATGCCAACCACTTACCATTAAACTGCAGCCCCAGTTCTGGCTCAAGGATGAGTCCCAGTACCACTGGTTCAGGTGATGTTCTCTTCTTCTTTGAATGAACCATCATGGGTGTAAAGTTTATCTTCTTCTACCTTATTCCTCTTCATATGGAAATATGCTAAGGGCAACTAAGGCAGGAAAACAAGACTCTAGATAACATAACTCATATAGTTTTCTGTCTATTTAATTGTTTCATTGAATATTGTGGTATGTGTCTCTCTGCAGTTATTTATTTTTATATTTATCTGTTTCATAGAATACTGTGGCCTCTCTCTCCGTAGTTAATTTCCTGCCCTCCCTCCCTGTTCTTGTTCTGGTATTAATCTTGGTGGCTTTGGAATTGCTCACCCCTCCTGTAAATTTGTGTTTGAACACTCCTCCTGGGTCTATCTCATTTGATCCCTCAACCGAGTACAGTGAGATCATATTTTGACTTCAAACACTCCTACCAGTCCCATTTGTTCAACTGTATGCCAGCTCTATCCAAGACTAGTGTCACTAGCTCATTATATCTAATACTGGGAGAACATTTGAGAAGGGCAAGACACTTAGGTCCTTAACCTTGAATTATCTTCTGTTTATTCTTTCTCCTTTTCCAGTTTATAAAAACAAAATTCGAAGCTTGTTTCATGCCTTTCCTGTAACTAGTCTAGTCCAGATACAGATTTGCTGTATCCAGCACTGTTTGTAAGCTTCTGAGCCCCCAAGCCTTTCTGTGTTGGAGGGAAGCCTTCTAGCTTATCAGTGGGAGTGGTAAGCACTAGGTAGCCTATCTACCACAAAAGTGGTTTCTGACACAGAAATTGTAGTTTATTGGCTGTTTGGGCAGTCTCTCCATCTCTTTCAACTTTCTGGTTTAAAAGCCCATGTTTGCACTTGTTTCCCACCTTTCCTGTAACTAGTCTAGTCCAGATACAGATTTGCTGTATCCAGGACTGTTTGTAAGCTTCTGAGCAGTGCCAAAGTCTGCTCTTTAACTTCCCTTAGATTTGCTAGTCCTCTCCTCTACGCCACTTTTACTAGCTTATTAGTCTAGCACTTTACCAGACTTCTTGTAACAATTAAGTAAAAAATACTGCACTAAGCATGCAGGCTATAAATGTACTGTAAACTGTTTATTCAATAAAACAACAAAAATATACACAGAGTAAGCACTTTCATGACATCCAGTCACTTCATCAGACAACATTCAAAGACAGTGCTCATCCTAAATAATCCTCTACAAAGTCAACTGACTTAATGACATCAATTAAAGTGAACAAAGTATTTAGAAATGTGTGCATATATAGTACATATATGATATAATTCATTAAAACCTTTCCTGAAGGCGCGCCCTCTTAGGCATAAATAAATAAAGAATGCTTTTTTTATAAAGGAGGATTTTTATATAGTTTTTATACAGTTCTTAAATGTTTTTAAAATGTATGCAAATGCATTTGAGTATGTGCTTTATATCAAATATTATGTACTATATATGCATTAAATATATATTACTTTGTGTGTATTTCTGTTGTTTTATTGAATAAACAGTTTACAGTATGTTTCTAGCCTGCAGGCTTAGTGCAGTGTTTTTCACTTGTTTGGCTTTTGTTTTCCTATACTACTCCATACCCCACCTTCATTTGTTTTGTTCTTATTTCTTGTAGCAATTATTGTAGCACACAGAAGTGTTACCAGCACTAAACATTCTACAAGGAAACAGCTCCAGCACTTATTATTAATGCCCACCCCTCCAGGCATGTCTAAAGGTGATTTTCCTGTGCTTTCTCCTATTACCCTGGTAAACTTGGGCATCCTGAGAAGATGTAGCAACTGCCTCATGTACACAGACAACCCTCTACTCTTACCATCCAACACTCAGACTTGCAAGAGATGCACTCATATATCCAAATTGGAAGCCACACACTCTCCATCCAAGACCGGAATAGCTGGTCAAGACGAGAAGGTCAACATTTGCACCACACCACATGGAACACATAGCACTCCAGAACACACACTAGCACTGCCTTCACATAAAAACACAAACTACACACCCACATTTGTGGAGGCTCTCAATAAAAATATATCCAAACAGCAGAGACCTCCAAGGCAGAAATACACTCAATCGCCACAACACAACACTAATCATGAGACACATTACTCTCCTAAACAGTGTGCCACTCAACCAAAGCCCCTAAGGCAATACAGCATGCCCAAAACGATAGTCATAGGTGACTCGATAATGATTCACACTGATGTCCCATTCACTAGGATGAATAAAGAGAAAGTAGCAGTCAGCTGCCTGTCAGGTGGCAGGATTCACCACATAAAGCATGTACTCAGGTCCCTCATCAACAGGTACAAATATGACTCTGTCATTGTACATGTGGGTGTGAATGACTTTAGACATATCTCCCTGGACTACATGAAAGGAGACATGGAAGAGCTCTCAGATTATGTAGCACAGGCAGTATGACCCTAGCCCTGAGCAGCATCCTACCATCACTCAGAATGATACCACAGTACTAGCAGAAAATGATTGATTTCAGCAATTGGTTAAGTTTCTGGTATCATTCTAAGGGGGTCCATTATCTGTCTGCCTGGAATGACATGATTGAAAGACCTCAATGCTTTGTCAGAGATGGCCTGCATCTGTCATCCCTGGGCTTCCAGATACTGGCCAAGGCTCTTGCCTCCCCTATAGTGCCTGTTTTAGGTGGTATTCAAAAGACCAAATTACCACCATAACAACTACAAACAAATGCAATCTGAGGGTCATGCTGCTCAATGCTAGAAGTCTAAATTTCAAAATGTACTCGCTCAAAGCACTCCTTAAAATGGAGAACATTGACATTTGTGCTGTAACAGAGCCCTGGTTCATGGCAGCAGAAAGCACCCCTGCACTACCAGGCTATAACTCATTCCACACCTTTCAGCCCCAGAACTTGGACTGAAGCTCCAAAGGTGGTGGTGTTTCCATATTCATAAAGGATGCCCACACCTCCAGACTGGCAGCCAAACATAACGCATCAGAGATACTTCAGGTGCAGCTAACATTGGGTAAGACAGCGATTCAGGTCGTAGCCTGATATAGGTCCCCAACAATGTCCCAAGACTCACACTCTACTTTCCTAAGCACCCTGGAGAATATTAGCCTAGTATCAACCTATGAACCTATAAACCTATGCACCAATACACTTGCCCAGCGTTTCCTGGAATTCATTAATTCCAATGCCCTGGACCAGCTTATTCTTACCTTCACTAGAGGTAGTAACATCTTTGACCTGATCATTACTAACATGGGTGACCGTTGCTCTACACCAATAGTCAACTCCTCCCTGGTTAGGTCTGAACACAAACTAATCACCTTGGAAATGCACCCCCCCCCCCCCCCACAAAGGTAGCCACCATGAAAAACTTTTCCAAATCTAACTTTGGGCTCTTAAAAACAGAGGTATAACATCACGGCACCCATACAAATGGAGATTAGTTGCATGACTGCTGAATCATACACCAATGCACTGTACGGACACGTACACAAATGCATGGATCTCGCCATACCCAATAGAACCAAGACACTCTCCTCCAAAAGTAGGAAGCCAATCTGGTGGTCACCTGTCATAAACAAACTCTACAACAGAAGGAGGAAACTGATGCAGAATAAGGTGATGTTCCAAGACTGGAAAAACTCCCTTATTAGCCTCAACAAAAAGTTGAGCTCCTTCATCAAATCCTCTAAAGCTAGCTATGAAAACAGAATTGTGGCAGATAGTAAAGAGAACCACAAGGCCTTCTATAATTATGTAAAGAATCTCCATGGCAATACTCAGATTTGCTCTGAGCTACTGCACAATGGTACCTCCTATGTCGAGCGATCAGATATTGCCAATATACTGTCTAACAGATTCAGAGCCAACTTTACCCCTCTCTCCCCTCCCAAAGGACCTATCACATTAACAGTAGATTGCCAGTCATCCAGTATTACTGCTGCACAGGTTAAAACAGCACTGTCCAAGGCCAAGAATACAACTTCTATGGGACCTGACAATATACCTGGCTGTGTTCTACATGAACTACAGAGTGAACTGGCACCTCACCTGTGTGCCCTGTTCAATCACAGCGTCACCTCAGGCTTTGTCCCTACCGAATGGCGCACTGCAACAGTCATCCCTCTCCACAAAGGAGGAGTGACTACAGACCCTGGGAACTATTTCCCCATTGGCCTAATGAGTCTGATATGCAAAGCTATGGAACGTATTATCATGGACCTAATAAAAATGGATATAGGGAATCTCCAAACTCTGGATCCCACACAGTTTGGTTTTGTGGAGTGTAAATTATGCATGCTCAACTTGGTTGACTTCTTTGAGTCAGTTACCAGAGCTGTGGATGAAGACAAGGTGGTTCACAGAGCCTATCTTGACCTGGCAAAGGCCTTTGATACCATTCCCCACTCAGGAATCATAGAAAAACTCAGTAAGCTAGGTATCAACCCCTATATCACTAGGTGGGTTGCAAACTGGCTCACAGATAGAACCTACAGTGTGAAAGCAGCTGACTCCAAGTCAGACTACTGACCAGTCACTAGTGGAGTCCCACAGGGTTCAGTCCTGGGTCCTCTCCTGTTTGTTATCTACTTCTCTGAGGTCCAGGCCAACATGAAGGGACTCTGGCTGACAAGGTTCACAGACAATTGCAAGCTGGGAGCTATTATTAACTCCCCAAGTGATGTTGACATCCTACAGAAAGGCCTCACTGAGACCAACAACTGGTGTTAGAACCATGGCCTTAAGCTCAATGCCAAAAAATCTGTCATCATCCCCTTTGGGAAAAACCTGATTCCCATGAATTACCACATTGATGGTAGTCCATTGAACACAGAAGGCATTATAAGAGATCTGGGAACACAGGTTGACAGCAACCTCTCTTTCAACCACCACATTGCCACTGTGGTGATAAAGTCCTTCTATGTGGCACATCTCATTACTAAGGGTTTTGCATACAGGAAGAAAGAGGTCATTGTCTCCCTCTACTCTTCCCTCTTTAGGCCAATCATCGAGTACAATGCCCCATTTGGCATGTACCTCACTAGACACCTGCAACAACTGGAAAGGCCACAAAAGTACCTCACAAAGAGGATTCTAGGCCTTAAACACTTGTCCTATATGGACAGACTCAAAAAAACCCAACTATTCTCTGTCTCATATCACCTACTTAGAGGCGATCTCTGCTTGACTTACAAAGCCATGTCTGACCCAGCTCTGTTAGAAATGCTGCATCTAAAGAAATCTCAATCCCTCTGCACCACACTCTCCAGAGACCTCAACCTCATTACCACAATCAACAGAACATGCTGGAGGGACAGGTTCATAACCCAGAGACTGCCCATGCTATGGAATAGAGTTCCCATACATGTTAAACAGAGCACCTCACTGGTCCTGGTCAAGAGAAATCTTGATGAGTGGACGGGAAATAGAAATTTCTCCCCAGGGATCACTCCGTTGGCTGTACCTGACAGAGGCACTGGGTGCTAAGTTCGAGTGGCATGATGCCAGGGTAATCCTATTGGCTATGCTTGTAAAGGCTCCAAGGCCATTAGCCTAGTACACACCTATGAATCTGTGAACATATATAATGCACACAAATTCATCCATCATAATAACATCTCATCCCAGAATGAGAAATAAAACTAACTTGGAAAATAACAAATAACTGGTCAGAATACTGGCTGATCTGTGAGAAAGAGTACTGCACTGCATATGTTGAGATTTCATCATCTGTTGCCCATTATCTCAGTACATTTTGTCAGTTTTATCTTGCTCTTGTATTTGACATCTTGTCAAATTTGGGGGTCTTTAGTGTGTAGCTCTTTGAGAAGGCTCAGTGCCAGTGGAAATGGGCCTATGGTGCTGTAAGTATCGATCTGCTGGGACACAGTCTCAGCAGTAGTTGTAGCACTGTGGATCAATCTACTGGATAGGTGGATTGCCTGTATGACACAGGTTTCAGCATCCCATGCATGCCTTTGCACAGAGGACCTGGCTTTGCCAGGAGTAGCACTGAATGCACTACTACCCTGGCTAGATGCTGGTGTGCTGTGTGACCATGAGCTACATCTTCTATGAGATGTGCATGAGCATGGGGGGCATCCTCTTCTGGTTGTGGACACCTCTACAAAATATGTAGCCATAGAAATGCTAGAACTACTGGAGCTGGACTGTGGTTATCCACTACCATGATGGCTACCAACTGTTAATATAGCAATGGGCCAGTTTCATGGATGGTCCCTCACCCCTGGCATACAAGCCAGTGAAGACATTGCATGTTCCAGTGTGTGACTGAGTCTATCCAAGCAATCACCCATATGGGACATGCACTCCCATTGGTCATCACATACATCCTGCATTACTCTCAGTAACTCTGCCATAGCTGTTGTGGTACTAGCCTTTTCCTCCATGATGGCCTTGCACATACAATGCATTGCAGCTTCTAACATACCAACTTCAGGCTGAGAGTGGTAACCATGTCTCCAATGGGTACCAGTAGCCATCCTGTATAGACCTGTCTGCCAGTGTACCCTTGGTACAGGAGGTATCTCATTAACAATTCAGAGACTTTAGTCCTCTGCTATAATTACAAGACAAATCGTCATTCACTGAGGCTGCAGATTCCTCACCTTCAGGTGGGGATAAATTCACAGTGCTGATGCAAATAAAGAATCACCCATAAATTCACCAAAGCACAAAATATCCTGCGTATGTATAACTCAGTAGTATAAATATAGATGCAATGTAGTTCTACAAATAGTAACATGACAACAAGAAGTACTTTAATTGCATACCTTGTGTAGATGGCTTTGCAGGGTTACTCCTGATGTACCTGCATACTATAAATCAGACAGCTTTAATAATTTGGACAGAAATTAATGGGCACAGAGAACCTAAAGTTATTCTTACACAGAAATAGGTCTACATACCTGGGGCATCTCCACTCTATTGTCTCTATGGCCTGTCTGGTTTTGCTGTGGGTCTCTTTTGAGGTGTCACTGCCTCTGAGAATGGCCAGTAACTCCAACATTTTTGTGAGAAGTGATACACTCAATGGCTGCCAACCCACTGGCCTGCCTTCAAATGCCAGGAGTTGAGTTCTTTGTTTGGCAGCCCATAAGATGTCACTGGCCCTGGGGCACATGCTGTTATAACTGTGGTTGTGGACACCAACCACTTTGTCATCTGTACAACATAATCCTGGACATGGTCTAGTAGGCCCAGACAGTTGAATACAGACCAAAGAACTATTGTTCATAGAGATGGAGAATCTATATTAACACCAGGTTTTCCACATCAGAACATTAAGAGGATCAAATGCAGGAATGGTTAAGGAGAGGTGAATTTAAGCCAAAAGACAAAAGGCTAATATTGGCAGCCCCAGATAGTGGATTACATACACAAGGGTTTACTAAGTCCATTGAACATATGGGAGAAACACTCAAATGTAGGTTTTGTAAAAACAGAATTGGAAATAGTCACACATCTTGTTGCTGCATGTGATACACTAATGGGAGAAGGACTGTATAATGAAAGGCATAATAATGTGGCAAGACTGTTGCACTGAGGATTGTGCAAACATAATACTGAAGTAGCGGAAAAACCTTGGAAGTATAAACAGAGCATTATAGACAAATTTTGAAGTTTATATCTCATGAAATCATTCATTACAGAGCAATTCAAAAAACAGATGTGGGAAAACCAACTATAATAGTCCATGAAAAAAAAGAAAATAAAAGTAGCACTGATCATTGAAATTGCTACACCCAGGAACTGAAGTGCTTTACATACAGCCAGACAGAAAGTCATAAAGTACCAGGATTTCCAGGCAGAAATGAGGGTAATGTAGCAAAAAGATACTCAGACAGTTTCAGTTGTAGTAGGAGTAGGAGCAACAGGTCTTATAAAAAAGAATTTGCAATCTTACCTAGAAATGTTACTGCTGCATGTAACTCCATATAAATTGCAGAAGGAGCCAATTCTGGGCACATTGTGGGTGCTGCAAAGAGCACTTCTGGCTAACATCAACAACACTAATTTAATGAACTTTATTCTTACTTTGACTTAGGAATGGGTCCATTCCCATCATGGTATTAGAAACCCAATAGACTTGGAGAAATTTAAAGGCGCATTAATATCTTTACACAAAGATTTAGTCCCAAGTAAGAATTGCTTGTATGGACATCAGGAGCAGACATGAAACTGGTTAACAACAAGAAAATGATACTCCTTCTTATAAGTGGACCAGCAAGCCATTCTAAAAACTATAGATCAATAACTTACCTTCCAACAATATACAAACTATATGCTGGAATTGATACAGACAGATTTTACAGTCATTCAAAAAAAATCAATTAGGCAATAGAACAAAAGGATAACAAAAGAAATTGGTATGGAACAAAGGATCATTTGTTGCTAAATAAAGCCATAATCAAGAATTGTGAAAAGGAATCTACATATGACATGGACAGAGTACAACAAAGCATTTGACACCATTCCACATTCATAGATAAAGGAATAGTTACAGATGTATAAGATGCACCCTGCACTGATAAAGTACATTACGGTGACCATGAAACAGTGGCAAACCAATCTGCAGTTGAGCCAAGAAAAATATCAAATTATTATCTCAGGGAAAAAAATCAAAGGGGGTATTCCTGGCTTTTGTCACTGTTAGTGTTTTGTCTTGCCCTTAACCCATTAAGCTATTTACTAAACAAATTAGGTTATAGTTACAATTTGATGCTAAGAAACTAATCTTATTTAAAGGCATCTCATTTAATTTTTGTGGCTGACTTAAAATTGCATAATTCATCAGGTAATGGGCAGTATTCATAGTCAGGGGCTCTGGATACTCATAGCGGACATCAGTAAAATACAACGCTATGAGGTTATGCAAATCCCAGACTATCAGGATGTTTATGCTTATGCAGAGAACTTTTTTATGAACATGTCTCCCTATCAGAAATGAGTAGCCTGATTTATGCATAACCAATAGAGGGACAGCTGCTACTCTGTTAAGGGGGGGTTGCATGTATGAGCATGAATTTGATTCATAGATTAGAACAACTCTATAGACTTATTATTGCTGCTGTAACGTTTACTATATATACTTGTCTTGTAATTATGTTTGTTGTTTCATAAGAAGTATAACTGTTTTTGTTCTGAGCCCTGTCTGAAATTCACTTTTTAATATAAATGTACTGTGGTGGAGCTTTTTTCTCTGGGCTTCCATTGAAAATAGGCTCTGCCAAGTCAGACTTTCCCGGTCAACAAAGATAGGCACACAAATAAATAAATAACTATAAATAAATAGACATTAATCTATAATGAATTAATTTGCATACAAAATGTGTAAATCATCCTGAAGTTATGGAAGAAAGCAACCATTTTCAGTCAAATACTGACATGCAAGGGCAGCTGAGTTGGTATTTGTGCATATCTGGACATTTTTACTGGAGGAGTCAGTTGAGTAAATGTTTTATTGTGATACTTGTGCATACCGGGGCATATTACTGAATGGGCCACTTGGGTGAATGCTTCATTTTGGTGCTTGCACATGCTAGGAAATGTAAAATAAGTGGTCGCTGAAGGATATAATTCACTTGTATCAGGGAAGTGCTTGTGCATACATAGACAGCTGAAGTGGTCACTGGGGAAAATAATTCATTGTGTCATTTTTGTGCTTGTGCATGCTTAATACAAACTAATGAAGGGATTGCTGAGGGAAATAATTCATTTGTTTATCAGGGAAGTGCTTGTGCATACTTGGACAAATGTTTGTGGATTGCAACTCCAATATCAAAGTGAAGCACTGCAATTAACAATGGATGTGTATACAGCAGGGATGTCAACCCCAGGAGCTGAAAGCACAGATACAAATGGTTAAAACTTTCTGAGACAATACAAAAATGTCATTTGGGTTTGATACATATGCAAAATCTTAAAAGCAAACACACACACACACACACACACACACACACACACACACACACACACACACACACACACACACACACACACACACACACACACACACACACACACACACACACACACACACACACACACACACACACACACACACACACACACACACACACAGTACTGCAGATGCAAATACTCTACTTTTCTTCGCGTTTTCATCCAGAATATCAAAACCAAACTTCTTCAGTAAACAGAATCACAAAATGCACATCAGTATATATGAACCAGTCATACGTTATGTATAGGCTCACAATGGAAATGTAGAACCAAGTGATAAATCATTTGTAACGTACCTAATGAAAAGCACAACAGTGAACATGAAATTCACTCAATTTATTCACAAAGGTTTAATGCTTTTACCCCACAACGTCAAGGAACTTCATCAGAACAATCAATTGTTCTTTGTTTGGAGTTGTGCTCCCATCATTTTTGATTTTGATCTTTATATATGACCTAATTTGTCAGCTGACTACAGTACAGGTAACCACCGCTTAATGTCCAGGATAGGTTCTATCCCATAGAATGTTAAGTGGCACAGACATTAAGCAAACACCAAATACTTTGTATAGGGGTTCACTTAGTGTCTGTCTGCACAATGACATATTGCATTTATGTCCACTTAGTGCAGTATGGACGTAAATTATGTTGGACTTTGTGTGGAAGGATGTTTTACAAACTTGAAGTTAAAGAAATATGCACTGAACAAATATATTAGTTACAATTACTATTATAAATGACAAAAAACTGGACATATTCAAAAGCATATACATTTATGTTAACTTTTTATCCTTCTATTTAAAAAAAAACATTTAATATTGATAGTCCCATTTAAACCAGGATATTTATTAGCTTGTAGTTTTAACTGCCACATAGTTTTTCTATTCAACTATATTTTTAAAATCACCTTCATGGATATTTTCATTTATTTGCTCTAATCCAAAAAAAGACTCTAATCCCAGGATTTAATAAACCCATGTAGGCACCATGTAGAGCCTACACAGACTGTATCCATGTACACTGCCACTGTTCTATGTCAGCAGTGAGCCATGCATATTATTGATGGTACACTGCCAAGGGAGAGGGATGTTGAATTGGTGTAGGGAGAAGTGTAGATGCTACTTGTGGTTGTGGATGCATACAAGGTCCCTGTACTGCTACCCACTACTGTTGAAATGCTGTGAATTGTGTCAAATGTGTAATATATTATTTTTTATGATATTTTGTTTCCTTTCTGTATGTTTCCATGCCGTGGCACTGAGCACAAAAATGCCAAGCTGTGCTCACATATAGACAGCTGACACCTACCAGACATCTAAAAATAGAAACTGGATGTCATTAATTATAATAATTACATATTTTTATTTGTAATTGGTGTTTGTGTGTCATGGCACAGAGTGCCACAGAGCCGAGTGGTACTCATACAGACATAGCCGACAGCTGCTGGACATCTAAAAATAGAAATTGGATGTAATTTATTATTTATTTCTGGGTCTATTTAAGTGTGTTTGCATGGCACTGCACAGTGCCTAGCAACGCTAACAGGTAGCCCAGTAGTATATGTGAAGGTATACTAGTTTTCATAATATCCAATTAGCTAAATGGGTAGAGTTACAACTTAATGCTTAGTATGGCCTGGGTTCAAGTCCATATCAGTGATAAGATGTCTGCATTTAATTTATTATATATGTTTAATTTTAAAAACAAATTTGTGAAATATGGCACTGCTGCACTGTGCTGAGCACTGTGTAAACATGGTAACAACTACTGCTGTTTGCATGGTGCTAAGCTTATCTAAAACCTTGATTGTGAGAGTTTTCATGCTGTTTAGCTGTGCTTAGCTGGCTTGCACACTGCTCCATAACATGGCAGTTTTTTAATTTTGCTCAATGATGTGTAATGGTGGGAAAACAGCCTATATTAGGCACAATAGGTGGGAATTCTACACCATTCTTTGGAGTCTAATCAATTGTTGATATGGCAGGTGGTGCTGGTGAAGGTGCGTGCTTTTGGGTATAGAGATGGGGTGTTCAGGTGTCCAGGGTCTTTGTTGGGCTTCTGGTAAAAAAATATGAATCCAGGGTGCTGCAGGGAGGTTTCCATGGCTCAGAATGTAAGGCAGAGGCCTGGGACCGGTTGGCCAGGGAACTTACCAGTGCCACTGGTATCCCCTGCACTGGTGAGCAGTGCCATCACCATTATGATGACCTGAAGAGGAGAAATAGGGGAATCTTGGACACCTGGGTCCAAGAGGCATGTGCCAGGAATGCCCCACAAATAGGTAAGCATGTTTTCCACTGTTTTCTCAAACTGTAAGCTGAATGTCTGCAAACTGGTATGCATAATGGTGTGCTTCTTTTCCAACAACTGCAGCTGAGAGGGCTTACAATGTTGAGTCCCATGTCAGGTGCCTGGCCAGGTTGCACCATGAGTGTGGTGAGTACAGATTTATTATGCTAACTAAAGTACAATAAGCAAGAAAGAGTAAAGCAGTTACTGCAATAAAGTATACACAATAAAAACTGTAGTGAAAAACATGGGCAAGTAGAGCTGTAGTGCAATAAATGGGCAATTAGAGCTATGGTGCAATAAATAAACAATAAAAACTGTATTGCAATAAACAATACCAGTAACAGTAAGCAAAATGGTGTACAGCAGGACTGTGTTGTCATAACCATTTCAGCAGAGTTGTATGTGTTGCTTGTATATGGGAAGATTGCTGCAGTCAAGTGTAATGCTGTCTCCAGGCCAATATCAGTCACATAATGCTCTCTGTTCCTCCAACTCCAAGTAACAAAGGTATATGGGTGAGGTGGCCCACTCTCTGGGCAGATATTGTGTGTGGACTTCACAGACATCTATCAGCAATACCAATAAAGTGTTAAGCAGCATTGTTAATTCCTAAAGAAATCTGTTTTAATAAATGCAGTATGGCTGAATTCCATGCATGTGTGTTCTACCGTCACTGCAGTCAAGTATAACAGTGTAGTAGTTCTATAATGCAAAATGAATTCAGTCACATAATGCTCTCATTTCCTCCCACTCCAGGAACAAAAGGTATACAGTTAAGTATCCCATATTATTAGCAGATATTATTGTGTTTACATTTCACAGACACTTAGCAGTACCGATAAAGTGTTAAGCAGCATTGTTGATGTCTAAATAAATCTGTCTACATATTTCCGGTACAGCTGTATTCCTTGTATGTCTGTACTAAGTTGCTGCAGTCAATTGTTAAATTTTTTGAAGATATCCCCTGCAGTCACAGCAATTGGGTTATATTCCCATGTCTGCCAAGTAAGGCATGACGGATATCTACTTTATGTACTGTACACAAACATGCCTCTTAAGTGTCACAATTTCTTTAATGTAATTAAAACTGTCTTATCATTCTGACACAGGATTCCCAGAAAAATGATTACATGAAATGCAGTGTATTACCAAATTTACTTACAGAACACCTTGGTAGTATTATAAGTCTAAATTATGTGAAAGTGTTCTGTGTAGTTGTATACCTGCATTTGTTATTGCTTGGTCCATACTGATCCATACTAACAGCTTGAGGGGTATGTATGTGCTACATCAGTTATAGGAGAATTGTAGTGACTTTACTCAAAACTGACAGTACATGCCTGTAGAGTATTTATTATCAGTGTTTTCAGGGATATAGTCTGCATTGTCAGTAATGGAATGTTTCAATCTCTCTCTCTCTCTTCCCACCCCTTATCTTCATTTATTTATTATTTTTATTTATTATTATGATTTAATATTAATATATTTTGTTAAACAAACTATATTTTGGTAAAATGTGATTTATTATTGTTATGTGTTATTATGATTCAATATTAACATATTCTGTTTAACTGTTTTGTTGACCTTATGATTTACTTTATACTGGCATTTGTTAACATACTGACTGTTATGTTACTTTATGCTGTGTTACACATAATATACATTAATATCTATTAGGATTGATAAATATGATGTTCCATTCTGTTAATACTAACAATAGTTTGGTTATTATTAACCTTAACTTATTGCTATACCTCATTTACCACAGCACGTCAAGGTAGGCTGGATCAGGCTGATCTGTCAACCTTGCCTCATCTGGCTGTGGCACTGGATCCCAGCACATCTCGGACCCAGACTGGTGCTACCCCATCTGCTGACCCTGTACTACCTGTGGTGTCAGATAGTACTGCTCCAGGGGACGGGTCCCACTCTGGGAATGGTGGTGGAGAGGGTATTGTCATCTGGGCTGAGCTACTGGTTTTGGTGCACAGGATTGTCTACCGTGGTTTTGTCCACTGCATGCGCTGGATAGAGGACATGCTGGCCAACCTGGTGGGGAAGCCTTGCCCCAGTGCCCAGCCTCCAATACTTCCACCCCAGGGCAGTGACAGAGCAGTGCAGCCAGTTCCATGGATGGGGATATGAGTCACGCTCCTGCCTTGTGGAGGCACATGGGACTTAGATTCCACAACACCCTCCCTATCCAAGGTGTTCGCCCCCTCATGTGGCATACACTGGCCCTGACTGCTGTATTGTTTTTTTATGTCTGCAAATGCATCCTCACCTACCCAACTTACCTGCCCACATGTACTTATGTCCCTATCCCAATATTCCACTCTCAGCTTAAAAAAATGAGCGCCTGTCCCTCCCAAAAAATATCATCCCATACATAGCTCTCCATTTCACACATCTGTCCATTGGACACATGTAATTTGGTCCAATTGACTTGACAACACAATTATGTTGTTCTCACCCTTTTCTCTGGATTTGAGAGTTCAACGTCAGGTAAAAATTCTATCAAAGTGCATAGTTGCTGTACAAGAAATGGATAGCTTTGGTTCTTTCCTACACCCTTCCTGCACATCCCTACCTGCCTTTCACTATGTTTTCCTCCTGCTTGCACCCCATTTCACCACTTTCCTATCTCCCCAGTTTTCTTTTCTTTACATTTTTTAGCGCAATGCTGCATGGCATGCCACTTTGCACAGCTTCACTAAGCTGAGCTAAATAGAGTAATATTAAATATATATGCGATTTTAAAGTTGTAATACACAGTTACAAAATAAACACCTGTCCCCATATATTGAACCCAAGACCATCATACCTGCAGATCACTGCATTAACCTGGCATGCCACACAACTCTTAATTAAAGCAGGTGGTTTAAACAAAACATAAGAATTTCCTGTTACACTCATTAAGCATGTTTCAATGGAGATGTGCACCATGCCATGCCACACAACTTGATTAAAAAGTAATAGAAAAAATGGGAGTGTACCTTGGACTCTGGTGCCATAGTACATTGGTAGAAAGCCAAAGACATAATAATGGATGTAAGTGAGGCCTGTGATAACAGGTAAATGTGTTCTTTTATCAGCAACATGTAGAAAGACATCTGCAAAAGCATTAATGGCAAAATACATGTTCAGATGGGACCATGGTGCAGAAATACATCCATATAAAGCCATGCATATACTGATGGATATAGGAAATGTTTATCACAGCCTGTATGTGTCCACATATATCTTGCAAATACACCTGCTGTAGCAGTAGCTCAGTCTGTTAAATGCCTTGCAAACAGTACGTTTTTTCATACATAGCCATGAGTTCAAATCCAGTGGTGTGTAGCAGTGCATTTATCCCCATGCTGGTTAAGGACACAACAAACATATGGCCTAGTACTCTGTTAGTGATACTGTTGACTAGCATACTAACTTTGAGCACATGCCTAAATTGGACTGGAAAGGGTAGCATCACTCTGGCTCTGCCTCTACAACATGGCTGACACAGCTCCCACAGTTACTCCTACAGCTTGTTACCCTCCAAAGTGTTCACACTTTCTGCCTATACCTATTACCTGCAGCAGCAGCTGCAGCCTGTAGCACACCCATCTCTATGTAAACATTGCTGCTACAGACCTATCCTCCGCTATGAAGTAGTCTTCTCACCCCAGTAATGTCCAGCACAACATACCAGATAGGGTCCCTAATCTACATGAAGGCCTTATATATCATACTGTGGTGGCACATGATTGGCTGACAATAGTGCAAATCAGCTGTGTTGGCTGCAATTAGCATTTCAGAACCACAGATTGGTTAAGAGGAAATCACCTGCTGATGAAAATCATGTTAAAAAGGCAAGCAGCTGGCTAAGGGAAGCCAGCCTGTATAAGACTTTCCTCACACAGAACATGTGTATGGAAAATATTAACTATCAGCACATATCAGTGGAGGAGTTCTGCACTCCATCAGGTATGTAACCATTTTGTTTACATCAGGATGCAGATGTGTGAATATACTTAAGGGGAATAGGGGTCACAGCAATAAGCCATTCTTAGAACTGTGATAATGACATGTCAGTGATCACCAGGTTTCTTACACATACAGAGGATGTGTAATACCTCAAAGGTGGAATGTATAATGTCAGTGTGGCACACTGGGCCTTTGGGACTACCCCTTTATAGTGGTTCAAATTGCACACTGCTATTGTTTGGCACAGTTGTTTTCACATATTATCTGCGGGGTTGGCTCTTGGTGACACACTACAATAGATTGCAGTGTGGGCCATATGATCATACAGCAGTATCTGTCATGACACATACAGGAATACCTGACTATTGATAGTATTCTAGTTGTAGCCACACACTTAGTATGTCTGCACACAGTGGAATATGACATATGTGATCAAGCAGTGGATATTGCCAGCCATTCTGTCCTTGCTGTATCTCTACATAGTGTACTTCCATGTGTGTGAACCTGACATGTGTCCCCACATTGTTGTCTTTCAGGCAACATGTATGCACGATGCTGTGCAGCTTTCACAGATGCAGAGAATGAGTTGACCCTGGAAGGGCTCCATCAGCACAATGAAGTCCTACTGTCCAGGGGGAGGTGAAACAAGGGACAGTGGAAAGCACTGTGGGCTGACCTTGTCCATGATGTCAATGCAACAGGCCATCAAAACAGGACATATGAGCAGGTGCGACACCATGCAATGGACATGATCAATGCTGCATGCAGAAGAGTGGCAGATGTAGCCAGGGATCATGGTGCCACTGGTAGAGGGCCTGCAGTGGAACAACCACTCTCAGACACAGTGGAATTCCTGGCAAATCTAGGCCTACACAAAAGGTCCCAGGCATCCATCACACCCTACATCATGGATGTGGGTGGTACAGTTTCCATGACAAAGGAGGATGCATGCAAGTTCAGTTTGATCAGCAATGCAATACTGTAGCATTCAGTGTGTGAGGGCATAAATAATTTTACATGGGTGTCAGGCCTGTCTTTTTTGGGGGGAGAAGGGTTTAACTGCAGTTTGATTGTCATGCTTAGATTTTGACCACTATAACAATTAAGACAGTAGCTACTGTAAATGTGATATATATATATATATATATATATATATGTGTGTGTGTGTGTGTGTGTGTGTGTGTGTTACCATGTGGTGGTGGAATATGTGGTGGTACTGACATTACCTCTCCTTCAAGTTTTCACAGGTCTTTCAGGTATCACACAAGCCTGTGGTCCTGCTCCTGATAAGCATGACAATGTTTTGTTATTAATGTATGTTTACAGCATTGTAATCCATAGACTGCCATCCAAGGCCTGATGCCTGCTTTGCTGTACTGTTGCCATGATTGCCTTGTAGGTGTGACCACACTGATAGATGAGATAGAATTGTCAGGACAGTACAGAATGTCATATGTGTCAACTGTGCAAAGTCTATACTAATGTCAACAATGTACCTCACTGTTGCTGATGAGATTGCAGTGTAATGAGAGTTTATTTACAAGTAACTACAGCTGTTAGTGAGAAGACTACTTTCCTCAAGTCCTACTATATGAGGTTGGGTTTTCAACAGGTCTGTCATAGTAACAACAGTGTATAGAGCCTTAC
Organism: Protopterus annectens; assembly: GCF_019279795.1. Taxonomy (NCBI): domain Eukaryota; kingdom Metazoa; phylum Chordata; order Ceratodontiformes; family Protopteridae; genus Protopterus; species Protopterus annectens. The sequence goes on from NC_056747.1 coordinate 1,041,203,308, forward strand.
ATATATCACAGCATAGTACTGCAGAGCATAATACTGCAGGTAGTAATGTACTGCTTTTTCCTTTCTTATCACAGGTGACTGGGGGGTTGGTCTCTGTCCCCTACACAACCTAATGTCAGTGTCTCCTCAGACTCTGATGATGATGGTGGCCACAGTGTGGCACAGATGGGGGGTTTTGGGGCTGTATCTGTCCAGAGGTTGACATACCTCTTCTGTCCCCATTGTCATTGCACACAGTCAGTATTCCCACACATACCCAGTCCCCGGAGGCCACATATATTGGACAGTCAGTGAGTGAGGACACTGAAAAGGAAAGTGTGGCAACTATAGCTCCAGTGAGTGTAGACACTGACCATGGCCAGAGAACTGGCAAGGTCACACACATACAGATTGACAGGGATGCTTGTAGGAGGCCTGCTGTCCATCCACCACCTGTTGCAGGTGTCACATCACAGGTTACACGGCACATGTTTTGGATCATCATGGAGGCACAAGCATGTTCTGAACAGAACACCAGATGTATTCTTAGGATTATGGATGCATCACAGTCTGACATACTTGACTGCCTCCACCACACTTGTGACACCCTGGATTGGTTGACTGATGCAGTGGACAGAAGGTGGGCTGGGACAGTGCCTGTCTTGGACCACACATTGTCTGTGCTGGAATGTGTAGTTGAAGTTGAGAATCAGACTCATGGATGTAGGTCAGCAACCCCATATGCTGAGAGACCATGTGGCCATGTACATTCATGCTCCAGAAGTGGCAGTACATCCAGAGCTACAGAGGATAGTGTGCTGTCCACACCATGATGTGACAGGCCATGTGCTTATGGTCCTGAGCATTCCTGTGTGGGATAGGGTCCCAGCAGACAGCAGTCATTGTCAGGTACTAGCACCACTTCTGACCTTGGGCATGGAGTTGCCAGTGCATCTCTTGGCAAAGCCAGTTCCCATGTTCGGGGCCAAAGACAGTGAACTGTCAACTTTACCATGGACAGTCCAAAGCTCTCCAACATACACATATGTAGGGCTTGCACTAAGCTTGACTCTGTACACACACACACACACACACACACACACACACACACACACACACACACACACACACACACACACACACACACACACTCACACACCACTGTCAGATGCAGTTCACCTACAGACACACACAACACCTTTCCATGGTCCACCTTACCTGCTTCCCTTCATGACTCACACACATGCTGTCAATTGTTTGGGTCATCATATGCCTCCTGCATCCCTACACAACACCTTGTTCAAGTAATGATACCTGTGCCACATCCCTGGCATCCTCACAATCGATGCAGGCAAAAGAAGCTATGCGTCTGATGCACAGGGTGATTATATTAGTTAATATGTACTTGTGTAATGCAGTGTTGTTTTGCCATGCCACATGCAGTAATTAACAACAGACACTGTATGCTGGCATTTGTCACAAGTATGCCACATACGTTTGTGTACCTTATGTTGTATGATGTTGTAATGGCTGTATAGTTACATGATGACAGATGTGTCATGGACCTGTTTCTGTTTCGGGGTCTGATGGGATAATCTATGGATACATGGCAGCAATAAAGCAGCAGTGGATGGCATGTCACCACAGCAGAAATATGTCTTCAGCAAGGTACAGCACTATAAGTGCATGGATCCATAGGTTCATATGTGTATAACCGGCTAACAAAGACAATGGCGGCATTCAGTGTACTCATGCATCCCTAATATGTGAACAGGTCTGCTACCCTTGATAAGTGTCAGCAGGGTTTTGGGAACTCACACATCTTCAAGCTGTGGTGCTGTAAATAACCTATCTACAAATATCCTGCATCCAGTACAGATAGTTTCACAACACCAGTTATTATTGTTTTTGTTCTGCATCCCACTGTGTAACATGCACATGATGTTAGTCACAGCAGATGTGCACTTCACATGCATGGGGGGCCTGTTCCATGTAGGGTGTACTGTCTGCGTTACATAGCTGACTCCCCAGAAGGTACTATGTATACCACAGTGATGTTGTAGGCATGTAGAACAGGTGAGACATGTGGTAGTCCTGTCATGGATATGCGGGAGATACACAGTGGGATCTGATGCCTCCCTGTATGGAGCCATACACACCCCCTCCTAAGCATGTAGGAGACAGACTACACATGTACAGTCATAACAAGGACTCCATAGGACATGTTATCTACACTGTGTATTTGTGTACCATGGAACCTGTGTGTCTGCTACAGTTGTATGATATGTCTGTTTAGTGACATAGTAAGGCTACCATTGCACATGATGATAGGTGTGATGATTGCCACAGTCAGTATAGCAGTGACAGTCTGGCATGTACTTCCCAAACCTGTCTGTATAGGTTGCACAACAGTGAATACATCCCCACATCTTACCGTCCAGTGAAAGTCTAAGGCTACATTACTCTCTGTGTCCATAACTCCATGTGTAATGGCTCAACTGTGTGCAGTGTGCAGACACTACAATATTTTGTAGGGGTGGATGATTTCCCACAGGATAGTACTGTGCAGTCATTGGCATTTAGTCTTTGTCAGTGGCTAAGAGAATTAGGCCAACCTGGATAACTATTGGTTCTGTATGGGATTCTGTGACAGCTCCTAATATGCAATCATCTTCTAATGTACTCAGTCTTAGGTCACTGACAGTGGCTATGACTGCAAAGAGGGAATAGGTAGATGGGGTATGCCAATAATGGAGGATGGTGAGCTCCACTTGTGACTGGCATTATTGCAGCATTGGTCTCTCAATGCTATCTTCCCAGAGTATGACTGTCAGACACTTGCCTATCCACCAGCTGACATAATACTTTATACATGAGATACATAGTTTCCAGCAAGGCCTGCTAGCCTAGTATCGTCATACACCTTGTCTGGCCATGGTTCATGGAGTGAGACATATGTCCAAAATCCATTGCATAGTGTAAAAGTCAATGGGCTCCACCTGTTACAGTCGGTAGGCATGATCTGGCCTTGAGCAAAAGTAACTGCGTTTGGTCAAGTGTCAGTAGGTGTATGAGAGTGTTAGTGCATGTATCCATGCTAACTCCTATCATGGCATTTCAGGTGACATGACTCAGAGATCTGGGGACGCCCTTTGGCACTACATGCTAGTTGTCCTCTGTGCAAGCAAGTATTGCAGTCACTTCCAGCATGCTACAAGCATAGTCATGCAAGGTGTCTGTACAGAGCACAAACATTTTAGGGAAGTATAATATGTACACACTTTGTTGCTTAGTCATGCTGCAGCTCACTTGCCCAAAGGATGGTCCAGGTCCTTACCTATAATGTCCTTCAGCAGTGCCGTGACATCCCCACACTGGGAACCAATGTATTGCATTATACGTTTACCAATATGGGTGACCAGTACAGCCCCCCAGTGTGAGGTCCTTCCTGCTGAGATCTGGCCACAGATCAGTCTCCTTAGGACTAACAGCACATACCCTCCCCCTGCAGACAATACAGACATATATGTCCAGAAAGCAATTTATTAGCTCCTGTGGGATGGTTGACATAGCATGACCTCACCTCCCCCTTCAGATGGGACAGGCAAGTATGCAGAGCTCTGCACCCATGCAGTATATCAGCAGCATTACAACTGCATGAACTCAACTGTACATGACAGGATGGACACAGGCTCATCATGGCTTAGCAAACCTGACTGGTGGACAACTCCCATTAGCAGCCTGTACTATAACAGTTGGACAGTGCTGTGTGACAGTTGGAGTGAGTGGGTCCCCAATATTATGGCATTACCTCTTCAGCTAAAAGAAGCACATAGTGTTGTTGTGCTTTTGTGTAGACATGGTAAGTGACAAAAGTAGCCACCCACACAAAGCAGAACCACAACACACAGTGTAGTTACATGTGTGACCTCAAAGGACAGGCCCAGATTGTCGGTGATCTCATATGTCATGATGCCACATATGATGGGTCTGTACTCATACCTAACCTGTACTCACACACTGTCTGCATCAACTACACTCCCTTGCCCCACCACATGTGACACATGACATTCCTACAACCTATTCCATAATGTCCATATTTACAGAGCAGTTTGTAACTGGCCTCTCATTGGAAGATACACTGCATCTATTGCACATGCTACCATTCCAGGCTCAATCCCACATGTGATCTGACAAGGATTACTAACATCATTGGGATACACTTGCAATCATACTGACACCACTGGTTGCATGCCAGTTGAGTAGACAATGTCAGCTGTGACACCCTTGCACAGAGGTGGTGCATCCACTGACCAAAGTAACTATACACCTCTTTGTCTAAGTATCCACAACTGCATGCCCACAGGGGCAATCATCATGGTGCTGATCAGCACACATATGTGATCTACACAGATTTGACTGTACACAGTTTCAATGTGTGACAGGGGGAGCATGACTGTTACATGTGGTGGACATTTCTGAGACAGTCACCAAGGACCTGGTTGAGGGTGCATAAAGGCGTACAACCCCCTAGAGTGAGCCAAGTCATCTGACAATATCCCCCAGTCAGGCAACATTTGCAAAGCACCCATTTAGGCATCCATGATACTGTCATTGTAGGGGGTCACTAAGTGGCCCATTGATGGCACACATACACAATATAGGGCCATCCACCTGTAATAGCTGATCTGTAAGCAGCAGTGCTGAACAGGGTGCAGTCCTGGGTCCTCTACTGCTTGGAATCCATTTAACCACAATACATGCGAGTATTGACTGACTGTGGCTAACAGTGTTGGCTGATGCCTGCAAATTGTAAGCACTCATGCAGTCTCTGTGGTATGTCACTATCCTGCAAGAGGGTATTATGAACAGATGCCTGTTGACATACTAATGGCCATAAACTCCACATGCAAATATGTATGTATTATTTCCATCAGTTAGACCTATGTACCTGCAAGTAGCATATCAGTCACAACATGTGATGCACATACTGGGCACAAAGACCTGGCCAAACAGGTCTATGCCTAATGTGCTTCAAATCACCATGTCTCTGCAGTGGTATGGCAGGAATTGTATGGCATATCTGAGGCCACAGTCACCTGTAAGTGACATATTCATAACCTCGAAGAACTCTTCCCTCAGCATGCCAATATCTGAGTGCAATGGCCATTTGTTGATGTTCATTTCCAAGCACTACTGGCAATTGCACACAGCAGTATGGTCTCTCACAAGGACACTTCACATCTTCAGTATGTGTTCAATGGGGATAGTCTGCAATGAGTGTCATTATCACCTGTGGCATTTAGACTAGGCAGAGGTGATCTGTGCCTTGCATATGGGGCAATGTGTGACCCTGCTTGATTGCATATGCTGCCTAGCTATGGGAGGCATAGTAGATGACTAACTCACTGTGACAGTATCTCAACTCATATCTAACCGGCAGAATCCGCTGCTGAATGGACTGCAGAAGATTCCAGTTATGCAGTCTATTACTTTGGATGAGCAGGGCTCCAGTTTCCAGTCATTACGTTCACAACTGAAGTGGAAAGTACAATTATTTAAGTCTCTACAATGGCAAAGGTACAGTTTTATTGCATATATCGAGCTTGGCGTTGTTTCTAGTGGGCTTCAGGTGGTTAAGATGCCATCATATGGCAACACCTATCCCACCCTATTAAAGAAATGGCAAGAACTGAACATTCAAACTAGCCTAAATGTATGCAGTTAATGAATGATCACTTTGCCTCTACTGAATCTGACTTACAAGAAGACATTCTAAAGATTGAGGCTGACCTTTCTAGTAAGCCCTGTTTTAATAACTACATTTCAGAATATAATAAAATGTTGGATAAGCTCTTGGCATATGATAAATGGTTAGAAGGACTTAAACTAAAAAAACTTAACTGTGACATTAATGATTTCAACAATGGATGCATTTTCTCATGGCAGAGGGATGAAAAGAATATAAATAACAGTCTTATTAATGTGCCAAGACATTCTCAAACTTTTGTGGATGCTAATTTAGTTACAGCTTTGGATGATTTTAGAGCTCCACAGGCTAATTCTGGTGCCAGTAATGATATTTCATCCAATGATGGTGTGGCCAGTGCATCAATGGAGGGCGGGACAACCAAAGCTATAACTTCTAGCTTATGTAACACGCACACCCTCTCTCAGAACTCTGGTGTAGTGATGGCTGCATCGCAAGGCCAACAAGTAACTGTTAATGACAAAAATGAAGAGTAATTTCAAAGGCTTTTTGTCCAAAATCCAAGCAGGTAGTTCAGTTAAAACTACCAAAGAGATGAATGTAAACAAGTGGTCGGCTTCACAAGGCCGGTCGCAAGGAACAGGAGTCGGAGCAAACAGAGAACAAGGAGCAGGAAGTAAACATGGACTTAAGTATAAATGAATCTTGTGTTGTTAATTTATCTAACTTTGTGATAAATTCTTACCATGTTTCTTTGCTGGAAAAAGTTTGTACCTTCTGCTATAGAAGGGTTAGCAGATGCTCTTATAGAGCTCAGGCTATTTGCATGCAACCTAGATTTACAATTATTGTATGGTGACTCTCAAAACTGTATACCTGCATGTTACAAACATAGTAGTACCTTTATTCCAATCAGCCACCCTATTGTACAAGCATTTTATAGTACATGTGAAACACAGATTAGGAAATATTATCAGAATAATAAGTTCAAACGAATGTACAAATTAACTATGGAGGAACAGCAAGCTCTATGTGAATTCAAGAAAAGCAATGATATTGTAATTAAAGAAGCTGACAAGGGGGGAGCTATCGTGATAATGAATAAGTTAGATTATAATGCCAGTATGCTGGAGATAGTTAATGATGCTTTGGCCTTTACAGAAATAAGTTGCACTCAGGTTGATGAGCTCATTAATGAAATTAACATACTATTGTATGACCTACAGGTCATGAATGACATCTCACTTGAATTGTTTATGTATTTAACAGTCTCCAACCCCACAATTCCCATACTTTATGGCATGCCTAAAATCCATAAATCCATCCATAAGCCTCCAATGAGGCCTATAGTATCAGGCTGTGGATGAATTACTGAGGCCATTTCTGTGTCTCTACAAGGTCAATTGAGCAAATATTTGAGATATGTAAAAAGCTATATCAAGGATACTGCAGATTTCTTGAAGCAATTTTATACATGAGAACCATTAACAACTTTCCTTTGGTAACCATGGATATAAACTCCCTTTTTACAATGATTCAGAATGAATACGGCATTACAGCCATTAAAGACCTCGTGAATAGACACAGAGACTTTATGTCAACTATTGGAAAGTGTTTTGGAAAGCAATATATTTGTGTATGATAAAAAATACTACCATCAGAAAATGGGGGATGCAACGGGCACCCCTGTTGATAACAGCTATGCTACATTGGTTTTAAGTGAATAGGAGGACCTCCATATAAACACTAGACATCAGATGGGAAATGTGACATTTTTGAAGAGGTTTGTGGATGATATTTTTTCATATGGGAAGGAAGTGAGGTTGAACTTACTACATATGTGGAATAGCTTAACTCTATCACACACTTCTTGTATTTCTCTATGCAATATTCGATTTGTACCATACCATTTTTGGATGTAAATATTTGGTATGATGGATTGAATTTATAAACTGTTTATAAAAAGAATGTGAACAAAAACAAGTATTTACACAGAACTAGCATGCACCCCCCTCATATATATAAGGGAGCGGTTAGGAGCCAGGTTATGCGTATGAGTAGGTTGAATACAAATTACTTCAAATGTATTGATCAGATTAACGAAACTTTATCTTCTTTCAGGGATAGAGGTTATGAAATTGAGATGTAGAACGATGCAAAAAATTATGTTTTTTCAAATAGACATATTGCATGGACCCCTTTTTTCGGTGAAGGTGTTAACAACTTAAATGATAATAGTGGTGATGCCCACTCTACAAATATTGTAGTGATGGGATTAGAAACATTATAGCTAAAAACTGGGGTATTCTTAGAAGTTTTTCTGGTTTGAATGATATAATTATTTACAAACCATTGTTCACATATAGAAAATGCATCAACCTAAAAGATAGGCTGTGTTACAAAGATTTGATGGAGACACAAATGAAAAGCAAAATTGTTAAACGTGGTACTTTTCCTTGTTGCAATTGTTGTAATTGTGTATTTATAGAAACAAATAATATTTTTATTAATCCTAATAGCAATAAGCCTTTCACTTTTCGATGCTCAGCTACGTGTAATACGAATAATATTATATACTTAGCCACCTGCACAAAATGTAAATGTTTTTATGTAGGAAAGTCCACTAGACGCCTGAAAGATAGGATCATTGAGCATAACTCTGAGATAAGAAGGAAAATATTAACTAATTCCCTAGCCAAATATATATTTGAAAATGCAACTCACAGTTTTAAATTCAGGGTCATGGAAGTTATGACAAAATCCCTTAGAAGGGGAGATTTAAATATAAAGTTGTAAAATATGGAACTTCAATGGATTTTACGCTTACAAGCTGAGCATTTACCAGGTTTAAATCAAATGGTTTCTATTAAACCTGTTTTTAAATTAAAATAAAAGGCTGTTTAATATGTTGTTAGAAAAGTATTTTATCATATTCTTTATTATTTTTCATTATTTATAGACAATTCCCTTTGAGGATGTATGCAGTGTTTTAACATTTCACACACATATTTTTGTATATTTGCTGCATATATTTTTAAGGATTGCTTGTTGCAATTATTTGATTGGCTGTGAGATTTAATTAATTAATTGAGATGTATATTTAAATTGTGAATTTTATGGTGAAGATCATTAAGCACTGAGGAAGGGTACTTGATACCTGAAAGCTTTGCTGCTATTAAACTTATTATTGTATTACATTGGTGTTAGCTGCTTTGTTTTTGGATAACTCATTGTAAGGACATTAACCCCATATGTGACGTTAGTACTACATGCTTGTGGGAGAGATTTGTCTAGCAGACTTAAACACACCCTTGAAACAGAACCCTGCCTAATGCCTCACAGAGCACCTCAGTGCACCTCAGCACATGCTATCTGTATGATGATTTAGGCGACCATCATCTCAACATAGGGCATCTGTCTGTGTCCCTCTTGGACTGGGGCAATATGTGCTAATCCTGTAACTATGGGTATAAAGATATTTATGAGGGCTGTATAACTATTGTGCTAGTGAAGTTCAAGCATCCTATGGTTCCATAATGTTCTAACAGGCTCACACACAAACATGGCTACATTGAGGCTAGCACCACTTCCAATCACTGTGTACAGGACATGCCAAGGCACACACGTAGTGCAAGTTGGCTGTATGTAGATGAGAACACTTACCTATGTACTGGTACACACTACAGATCACAGTACATGATTCAGGCAACACACATTATATGTACTAGTACTCAATAAATGAGACAATAAAAACACTCCAAACAAAATGAAGTAGTGGCACCCTTGAGAGACAGTCAAAAACTATTTTGTTAAGTGCTTTTCATTCAGTTTGTAACATGAACTTTCTCAGATAAAAGACTGCAAACATTAGTAAGTTTAAATACCTCTGCCTCATGGTCATGTGACCTTATGAAAGCAACAGAAAACCCTTTCATTCCAATAGTAGTAATAAACTCCTAAAAATCACTTTAAAAATTGAAAATTAAAAACAATTTCAACTACATTGAATAACATTTCTAAAGACATTCTTAAAATACAAAACAATTAAATATTTGCGTACTAAAAATTCTTTCCAAACTTTTTAACTTTAGTAGACAATTAACAGAACAAAAATCATTCAACCCAGGGTGGTTTGTACGCACTTAAACATATTTGCCATGGCAATTCCAATCGTTCCAATCTTAATGCACTATGTCCACCCCTTGGGTCAAATGAAATTTGGTTAGTAATACGAAATTTGAAACAATGATCGTTTAGCAAGAAAACATGTTTGGCTAGTGCATTTTCTATTTTATCTATATTAATGTTGTACAAGTGTTAATATACATGTTCTTTAAACTTACATTCAGTCTTGCCAACATAAAATGAGTGATGTGCTTGACACTTTGCTAAATACGCCACCATTTTTGAATTACAATTGAATTTCTTGTTACAATTGAATTTCTCGCCATTCACGCTAAATGAATTTCCTAAGGCCATATGTTTACAGCATACATAAGCCTCACATCTAAACATACCAGGGTGTCTAGGAGTATCAATGAAGTTTGTTTCAAGCAACTGTTTTAAATTCCTACACCTTCAGAAAATAAACTTAGGATAGTTTCTAGTTTTCTCTGTAATAGTCCTATCCTCAGTTAAAAGTTCCCAATTCTTGATAATAATTTGTTTTAGTTTTGTGAAGAATGTAAACTATATGTCAAAACGAAGCCCGTAAAAAATATGCTATCTATGTGATTAGTTAGGTCGGACTGTATATACAAAGATGGAAAAGAAACACTATTCATCCTATTATGAGTCGATGTTCGGCACCCCAAAAATCCACAACGATTTATAAAATCCACCTTTACATCTGATAGTAGATGGCAGGAATTTGATCACATATGCTAGCGCTAAGGTGGTTGATACAATTTTGAAAAAAATGTGTTACATCTGAACAACAAGTTTGTAAGGATTATTGGTCTTTTTTAGCAAGAATCAATGACCTTGATTTCAATAGTGAATATAACTTTCTAACCATAGATGTAAAGGACCTTTACTCATCCATACCAAATGTCCAAGGTATAGAATATATATTTCAGAACAGTGAAATAATGAATAAAATTCATTTTCTCACCCATTATTTGGATGATATAATCATCATAGTCAAAGGAGATAATATGACAGCTTTGGAGTTAGTTCAGTACTTCAATAGTACTACTGACTTTTTACAATTTACACATAATTTTCAAAATTCTGCTATTTCAAATCTAGATGTAGACCTTAGAAAGGATAGTTCAGAGTGTAGATATATTGCAACTATATTTAGGAAGAGTACATACTCAAATTCATTTTTACATTTTTCAAGTGCACACCCTTACCATCCTAAACACTCAGTAGTTAAAGGCCAATTGGAATGAGCTGCAAGGATGGTCTCAATTGATGGCAAATTTAATTCTGAATGTAATAAATTAAAAGAAATGTTCCTCAGGAAAGGTTATCCACTTACTTTATTAGAGGATTTGATAGCTGAGGTGACAACCAAAAGAACAAATGGATTTTATAAACCAATTCTGAATAATGAATTGACTCATAACAGGATGAATAGTGTTTTTTTTTTCCATCTTTGTGTATACAGTCTGACCTAACTAATCCCGTAGATAGCATTTTTTTACATCTTCATTTTGACATATAATTTAGATTCTTCACAATTGAAACAAACTGTTATCAAGAATCAGGAACTTTTAACTAAGGATAGGACTATTACAGAGAAAATTGGAAACTGTCCTAAGTTTATTTCCCGAAGGGGTATGAATTTAAAACAGTTGCTTGAAACGAACTTTATTGATACCCCTAGGCACCCTGGTATGTTTAGATGCAAGGCTTGTGTATACTGTAAATATATGGACTTAGGAAAGTCATTTAGCGTGAATGGCGTGAAATTCAATTGTAACAAGAAATTCAATTGTAATTCAGAAATGGTGATGTATTTAGCAAAGTGTCAAGCATGTACCTCATTTTATGTTGGGAAGACTAAACGTAAGTTTAAAGAATGTGTATGTGAACACTTGTACAGCATTAATGGAGGTACATTAGAAAATGCACTAGCCAAACATGTTTTCTTGAACAATGACCATTGTTTCAAATTTCATATTATTGACCAAATTTCATTTGACCCAAGGGGTGAACATAGTGCATTAAAATTGGAACGATTGGAATTGCTTTGGCAAATAAGTTTAAGTGCATACAACCACCCTGGGTTGAATGATTTTTGTTCTATTAAAGTTAAAAAGTTTGGAAACATAATTGTTAGTACGCAAATATCTCATTATTTTGTATTTTCAAGAATGTCTTTATTCAATATAGTTGAAAATGTTTTTAATTTTCAATTTTTAAAGTGATTTTTAGGAGTTTATTACTACTAATGGAATGAAGGGGTTTTCTGCTGCTTTTGTAAGAGACCATGAGGGAGGGGTATTTAAACTTGCTAATGTTTGCAGTCATTTATCTGAAGAAATTCATGTTAAAAACTGAATGGAAAGTGCTTAATAAAATAGTTTTTGACTGTCTCTCAAGGGTGCCACTGCTTTGTTTTGTTTGTCTGCTAGTACTATCAGTTTAGGACATATTATGTTGATGACATCAGCAGGCCTTGTTGTGGTCAGTCCTTTGAGGGGCCACATCACACGCTACAAATAAAATACTTCAAAATCCTACCTATTTCTAAGTTGCCAAGGTGATCATATTTATGCCATATGGATACACACACACACACACACACACACACACACACACACACACACACACACACACACACACAAAACCAAGTTGCCTGGAGTGAGATTAGAACCACTACCAATTTAGTCTTACACACTACAGCTCACAGCACTTATACAGGTGCTACAACTTAAGTCTGCTATGAGACTGTCAGCTGGTAGTCTTAAGGTGAATGACATCACCAGGCCTTGTAGAAGAGGGCAGTTTGGAAGCCAGCAGCAAGTTACAGGCAGGGTCAAAAGGTACATAATCATTGCAGCTGGACAGCCCATAAATGCATGTCAGTTGTGTTGCAGGGAAAGACACACACACACACACACACACACACACACACACACACACACACACATACACACACACACACACACACACACACACACACACACACACACACACACACACACACACACACCCCAAGTAGCCTGGAGTGTGTTTAGAACCCCTTCCTATCTAATCTTACATACTATAGCTCACAGTACTCATCGCATGCGCCACACATTAAGTCTGTTGTAGATGCAATTGCAGGCACAGTACTTGAGCAATACACAAACTAGGCTTGTGTTGAATAGCATCTGTGGCCTGCAGAGTAATATTTCTTCATACTGTTATGTGCAGCAGTGAGATAACTGTTATTATCCTAGCTATGTGTGTACAGTTACCAGTATTGCCATATGTGTCTGTCTATACTTAGACAGGCAAACCTGTGGGCAGGAAAAATGTGCCCTGTCCATATCTGCATTGTCAACATTCTACATTAAACCACCTGCTCATCTGTGTCTGTTTACATAGTGACATCCAGCAGACACAAGTGTCTGTAGGTAAATGGATTATGCACTGTTTTTCCCTTAGTTTAGATCCTTTGAGCAACAGCATGGATGTGTGATAGTGCATATTTCCTCACCATTATTAGGGTATGTAGGACAATATGGACATCCACACACATATCTATGTATATAACAAGGATGTATATATAAATGTAGCTGCGTGTGTGTATGATATGTATATGTGTTATGTAGATATATGAGTAGAGTCTATGTATCATTTTAATATCTCTCTCTCTCTCTCTCTATATATATATATATATATATATATATATATGGGTCTACTTCACTTGATTGAAAGCTCACTAGACTGAAACTCATTTCACAGAGCACACCTGACTGAAAGCTCACTTGACTGAAAGCTCACTTGATGAAACTCATTTTGTTGAAAAGTATATGCCCTTTTACCCTTTGTAGTGTCATCCTGGAGTTAGCATATATAGTAAATGGGGTATGGGGGCCACAGCACCACACATTGGGGGATTTGGGGCACATAGCCCCCAACATAGTTTGGGTATATACTGTGTTTTAAAAAGAGTTATTCATTATAGTTGTAAGTATTCATGTATATAATTTAAAAAGTATTTAAAAAGTATAAAAGAGGTGGGGGGCTTCAACCCCACATCCCCCAATGTGGGGGGCTGTGCCCCCCACACACCCCCTTACTATATATACTAACTCCAGGATCACACTACAATGGGGAAAATGGCATATACCTTTCAACTAAATGAGTTTCAGTCAAGTGAGCTTTCAGTGAAGTGTGCCCCTTCAAATGAGTTTTAGTCTAGTTAGCTTTCAATCAAGTGAAGTAGACCCATATATATATATATATATATATATATATATATATATATATATATATATATATATATATATATTGGTATATAGCTGTTTGACACTTCATAGCGATAGATATAAGAGAGATAGTGACAGACAGATATATATAGGTATGTATGTATGTATGTATGTATGTATGTATGTATAGACATATCTATACATAACAGGTCATTTTAATAAAAAGGCAATGGAATTGCACTCATTACGTGTCTGGGCATGCCCAGTAGGACTGCCAGTACTTATAAAGTGACTTTAGGCCACACCTACCTGTACTCAAGTCTGGGATTTTGTGTGTTACAGGCACTGACATCTGTCCCTGTTTCTGCAGTACTGCACTTCACTCAAAATGTCCACGGCATTTCCCAGCTGTCTTCTTCTTCGTCTTTCAGCTTTTCCTGGTTAGGGGCCGCCACAGCGGATCACCTGTCTGCTCATGATTGGCAGTGGAGTTTTACAGTGTCGAGTTGCCACCCCGGTGCCCAACCTTTCACAGAAGGCACACACATGCACACACTCACACCTAGGGCCAATTTTAGAGTGTCCAATCCACCTACAGCATGTCTTTTGGATGTGGGAGGAAACAGGAGCACCCGGAGGAAACCCACGCGACCACAGAGAGGACATGCAGACTCCACACAGAAGGCACCCCCAGCCAAGAATCGAACCGGAGAACCTCTTGCTGTGAGGTGACAACGCTAACTGCTGCACCACCATGGCTGCCCCATTTCCCAGCTGTCTGCTGTTCTTAATATGTGATTGAAGTTCATAATGTTATCCATACATAGGCTGACAGTTTGTAAAAACACCAAGATAATAATACCCTCACATGCAAAAGATGCGACTACTTCCAGATTAGAACCATCAACACCATCACGCATGTTAGTTTCCCTTGTCCACTGGGCCATACAGGCTAGCAGACAGAGAGGAGTCATTCATCACACAATCAATGGCATACATATGTATGTTCTTATTCCTGCTTTACGTGTGACATACAATGTGTGATCGAGTTCTATGTTACAGCCCTGAGATTGCCTGGTCTTGCTGATATACCATTGCTGACTTACTGTTAAAGCAGTTATATGGGAACACTGCTGTGTTGGGGGTGGGGGAACAACAGCACATGATCTGCTGGGATAGACAGTAGTAATAATATCATGTGAGTCCACTGTTTAATATCTCCCTTCAGTGATGTAGTGAATATTCCAACCATGAGGCCTAGTGATTACTAGGAAACACATATGATTGGACTTGGTATCTGTAGTCCCATGTGGATATTTACTTCTGTCCACATAGCCCACTATATTTCCTTGCATAAATGCACCAGATCCATACGTATGATACTATATTTTAGTAATCCTTACAAGTAGTGCATAGGTTAGGGACGTACCTTGTGTTATGCCATTTGTGTCCATATATCTACATTTTTACAGACCCTTTTGTCTGTCTACACTGCTGTACAAGGAATTTTTCTGCATACATTATGAACACTGACACAGAGTCTGAAGAGCTGACTATCTGCTTGCTGGATCGCTCTACCTGCCTCATTTGCATGAGATTCTCCTGCTTATGAGGTGATTTGCATGCCACAGAAGTTCCAGTGTTTGGCGCATGCATGCACGCTGCTCAGCAGTGTTTACTGAATCTAAAACCTTATTACTTTCATGTAAGCAACTCAGTGCTGTAAAAAAATGTGTAGGCTTTATTAAACCCCCCCCCCTAAATTTTTTATATTCAGGAAAATCTACCAAATGCCTATATAATACATCACTGATATTATGTATTATAATAGCATAAAAATGTTTTAAACTCACTTCCAAATCATTCTTCTGAGCACACAATATTAGCATACATATAGTCATGTATTCTTCATGCCCCTAATCCCGTAATTTCATTGGCAGATAAAGAAAATGATTCATGAGTGGAATCTTTCTGCATTTTCTGTCTTTATTCATTTTATAATTGAAAACTTAAATAATTTAGCTGGCAGAAAAAAGTTATAGCTTGTTAAAGTGACCTGAAAACTAAATACTATTAATTGAGGTATGTTCTTTGAAAGTGTGTATATTATGGCTGAAGAAGCAACCAGTGTGTCGAGAAATGACCCTCACTCTGATCCTGTTATATTGTCATGTTGTCTGTGCCAATTTAACAATTGTATAGTTCAGCGGCTAAAGTAAATTAAGCACTCAGACTTGACATTATACAGATACTGGTGATGACACTGACAGTCTTAAAATGGCACTGACAATAAAAAGGTTTTAGTCAAAATGCTGGGAGAAATGTTTGTCATATTTAAGCCTGCCACTTCACTCAGTCTTATTGTCTATATCTCACTGCACAGTGACTGAATTAATTTCAAATAAATATTGTGAGTAAAATGTAAAACAAAACTCATCATGTTAAAGGGGAAGCATTTATTTTAAGCACAGAAAAATTGCTGTGAATGAATTAAAATAGGAGCCAGAGTGGGAGTAAAGTTGATTCAAGAGTATTAAAAAAAAACAGAATTCCTGAAATGTCAATTCAGATCAAAGCCTACCTAAAGCTAACCTAAACATTGAGGTGTACTGTTTAGGACCACAATTTGCAAATGTGGTTGGCCAAATCTGACAAAGGATTTAACTAAACTAAATATTAAAACTGAGACCAGACAAAAGCATTATCATTACAAGTGACTGGGGATAAAGCTTATATTATATATGAGATAGTGAGGCAGATGTCATAGTTAAAGAAAAGCTCATGAATGACTTTTATCTCACAAAATGATAATTTCAACATTTATACGATAAAAATGCAATATATGAAAAAGAGAAGTCTACAGACATATATTACACAATACTGAAGTACTTGACAAAGAACTGCAACTTTAATAACTTAGATGCAGATGATGAAACATAGAAAAACAGAAAATACAACTGTGTGTTGGGGAACATTATGAGAAAAGCTTCAGTCAAACCTGGCAATATATTTGAAAGTATATTAGACTATGCCAGATAAATAGAAAATGTTCAGTATTAGGCTGCCAAGTGTGTGTGTGTGTGTGTGTGTGTGTGTGTGTGGGGGGGATTATGCCTCCCTTGTCATGCTAGTTAATTAAAATCAACTCTGAGGCCTCACAATAAGTACACCAGTGCAAAACCTTTGGGTATTACAGCCTTTCTGTTTGCCAATCTACATCTCTTTTTCTCTAGCTTTCTGTCTCTCTGTCTGTCTTTCTCTCACACACGCTCCATGTTCTTCAATCACACATGAATAGCTAATGATATTTGAAGTGACTCAACAGTTAGCATACTTGCCTTTGATTCTGGAAGATCAGAAGACCGTGTTCTATTCTCACACCAAGTATGTCAATTCATTTGAACATATGAATAATGCTCTTCAGCATGGGGAGGCAGCATTGTACCTCTCAGCATGCCATGCTTTGAATGGAATGTTAAACTGAGGTTCCAAAGCCCTGGCAGCAGTTGAGGTGAATGAAAAAAATTCCATGACACTTATTGAAAAAGATGGCTTCTTTATTTACATACAGACTTTACAGTTACACATTATACTACATTAAACATAAATCTCACTGTTTACAGCTGTTACTTAAAATTTGTTTTATTTAATTTCTCAACCATTTTGTCATAATCATGCTTTAAAATGTATCCTTTATTTTTCATCCCATTTCTACTGAACAAATTCTTCTTTGCCTTACCCTTTCACTCAAAAATACATCAAATACACGTTATACACAATTTTCCTAATTCATATCATTACTTTCGGTTTCTTTATGCAAACTGTCATATTTGAGAACAGCTTTGTTTTCAGAGTCACACTGTGACAGATATTAAAAATCCTGCAGCAGGTAAACTAAAAATCTACAATGTTTGTTTTTCAGTGGCATGGAATATGTTGTAATTTGTGAACTTTTTCCACAAAATGCATGAACAGTACATATAGTCTGTAATTGAAGTTTGTAATTGTATTCTGATGGAAAATGCAGCAATTACACATAAGATGTGAAAATAATCACAAACATGTGAAAGATAAACTTTAATTACTCTGTCCTGTGATTACAGGATCTGTGATATTCTTATGCCAGGAAGGTAAAAGCTTTGAAAGCATAGTTAAACAATTCTGTAAGGAGATGGACAACTAACAGAAGGAAAACAAACTCATTAAGAGGAAAATGTGAAACACTGCTTAACTGCATGTATGTTTTTTGTATGTGAAAAGCAGAAGCCAAATAGCTGTATGGACAGTTAGATGGTGGAAAGATACCTCAGAGCTTGTAGCATACCTGTCAGTTTTATTTAATATATTTTTCTCCCTGTGATGCCTTTTCAAAATTCAGCCAGTGTAGCACAGGGCTCAGTAGTTTTCTTAGTTAGGAGACAGACAGCAGCAGGTTTAGCTATAGACAGAATTTTTTTCTTCCATGTAATCTCTTTGATCAAGGCAGTTAATTTCTGTGTTCTCTGCGGAACTTTACATTTTTCTGCATATTAAAATACGTGCACTGCATAACTCATTCTCTCATATGTAAAGTCTTTTTTACCTTTAAAGACTGCTGAACATCTATTTAGTTAATTATTAATTCACAAGAGTGTGTTTATTGCTAAATGGAGACAAACTACTGGCATCCACATTCAATTGAACTGACAATGCTACTACACAGTAACACATACATTTATAATTATTTAGTTTAGTATCAAGAGTGAAAGACTACATGGCCATACTGTGAGCGGACTTTTGTCAGCATTGCCATTTCCTACCTCGCAACTGCTGCATATTTTCTAGAGCCTGCTTATCTGTTTTAGTAAAAGTATGTGCTGCTCTGACTCCAAAATTCCACAGATGTTTTTTGCAACTACTGCTGCATTTTTGTGTTATTATAAGTCTGTGCTGCTCTGCTTTAATAATTCCATAGATGACTTTTTGTCCTGTATCTTTGTTTTAATAATATTGCGGCTCTGACTTAATAATTTCCCTAGATGTTTTTTTTATCATCTACTATTACTCTGTTACTAATGAGCAGTAATTAAGAACTATGTTGCATTACCTATGGTCAGTTGCTTAGAACTGTGTTGAATTTCCTATGGTTAATTGTTTGTACTGCTACTTTCCCTCCTGCATACTCTGTTCCACCTAACCCTCTCTCTAGATAACTCAATACTTCTAACCTACTTGCTCTTTTTTTTCCCCAACCCTCTTCTTGCTGCTGTAGTTTTGCATTTAAGATATACAACTGCTTAATCATTCCTTTTCCTTACAGTTTATTCCCGCTGCATCACTTCCACCCCAGGTGCCTCTCAGTCCTCTGCTTGGAATCCCTGGCTTCCAGCCCTTGAATGGACACCATAAAAGGATTCCTGCTGTGCTTCTATTACATCATTGCCTCCCCAAGAGCTAATATCAAGTGTATGTACCCTATTGTAAATTAGACATTACAATACAAGTGCCCTCTTGCATACCAACCTGGGGAGCAATAGCTAGCAGCATACCACGGATTTAATCTTCCCTCTTTACTTTCCTAGCTTCTTCCCATTTCCCCTGAGTGCCCAAGATCTACCTTTGTAATTACCCGGTCCGGCCACTAGGTGACAGTGTCGTGCATCTATCTACACCTCAATACATGCTAATACTGCTGTTAACCTAACTCTGCCCTGCTCCTAGCCCTAGATTTGGCTAACATTCCATTAAACTATCACTGCCCTGTATAGCCTCTAGCTCTAGTGAACCTTCAACTGAAATACTTAGTGCCATTCCTGTAGTCTCCTCACCTCAGATCTGTTCTCTCCTGCACTGATACAATTTCTGCTGTCTGCTTTCTCCTCTTCCTTGGCTCTACCCATTCCATTTGCCCTGCGGGCTCACTCTGCTCCCCTACCCTGCCCCCAATTTCCACCCGCCCTAGCACACCTACATTTATTCTACCCTTTCTCCACCCACTCAGCCTAATTACCCAATAGTAGCTTTTCTCTCATTACTCCATCTCCTCCACCCACTCAGCCTACTTACCCAATAGTAGCTCTTTCCTCATTACTCCACCCCCTCTCACCCTCCCACCTAAACACCTCACACTCTCTAACACCTCCCCATTTAAAGTCCCCTCCTCTTTTCTTTTTATACTAAGATAACCTTTATCTCTTTCTCTACCCCCAAAGTCTAAACAATAAAGTACACCAATTTCAAGCATGGCTAAGCCAGAACCAACCTGACATCTTAGCCATCTCCGAAACCTGGCTCAAACCCCATATCTCTGACTCTGAAATTCTGCCTACAGGATTTCACTCTCTCAGAAATGACCGATTAAATAAAAAAGGTGGTGGCACTGCCCTAATCTCCTCTAATCTTCTTACTTTAATTCCCCTCCAAATTCCAATCCCTCAATTCAAGAATACCGAACTAAGAGTTGGTCTACTAAAAATGAATAAACACAAGAATATCTGCATCATTGCCCTATACATCTCACCTGGTAACAACATCTCTACCCTTGAAGATATTCTCTTATGGGCCTCAACTGAAATTAATTATGAAACTTGCATTCTAGGCAACGTAAATACTGAATGGAATAGGATCAACAGTCCCTCTCCCACCCTAGCTATTAACCTCTATAACTTTACTCAAGTAATCCTGTCTATCACCCGACCCAATAAAACAACCCCCCAGGATCCAATATAGACTGGATCCTAGTCTTCCATCCAAATATAATATTCAACTATGGCACCATTCCCGACACCATTAGCGACCCCTTCCCAGCTTTCATTCATTGTTCAACAAGCTCTACCCCACATCAGCATCAATACATTCTCACTCACAACCTTAGCAGCTTCAACCCCACAACTTTCTCAAATACTCTCAAACAAATGAACTGGCAAATTCTAAATACCATTCCTCTCGACAAAGCTATAGACCACTTCAACTCTGTCTTCCTAGAAACTCTAAACTCCCTAGCCCAACTATGAAATAAAAGGATAAAAACTAATACCACTCCTTGGCTATCCAAAGAAACTAAACAAATTATGCATCAAAGGGACAAATCCTGGAAGCTTTACCAAAACAACAAACTGGCCAAAACTCTGCTCCAATACAAACAACTCTGCAACCTTGAAAAACAATGAATCACTAAGGACAAACAATCATACTATATTAAGCTCCAGTCCAATAATAATAAAAAACCCAAACAATTCTGGAAATCCATAAACTCACTTCTCAATCCAGGGTCCAAAAATAACCCCTGTCCTGACCCAAGTATATCTGACCTCAAATTAGGCTCCCAATTTAATTAATTTTTATTGAAACTATTTCTGATCTGACCAAGATTGTCCCCAACAATAATCCACCTGTCCCCCATTCCTCTCCATCTAACCCCCCTAATAACCTCCCCTTATGTTTGAGCTTAAACCCGTCTCTACTAATTTTTTAAAAAGACTCCTATCCAAACTTAAATCTTGCTCCAATGCTCCTGATAATATTCCCTCCTCCTTCCTAAAATGTGCTGCTGATGGTAAAGCACTCCCAATCAGCATCATAATCAACAGATCTATACAGGAACCATATGTACCCAAATTCTGGCATTCAGCCTATATTTGTCCTCTCCACAAAGGAGGCAAAAACACCAACATCTCAAACTTTTGCCCCATTGCTCTGCTCTTATCAATCTCCAAAATCTTGGAAAAATGCATCCACCTCCAACTTATGCCTTTCCTAATCCAAAACCAACTCCTTACATCTACCCAATATGGCTTCCACCCAGGCCATAGCACTATAACTGCACTGCTCTCCTTTTTATAAACTGTCAATCAAGCCCGAGATTCAGGATACTTAGCATCCACAGTTCTCCTCGACCTATCTAAAGCATTCAATACTGTTTTCCACAAACACCCTATCTATCATCTCTCAAACTTACATCTCTCATCAAATACTTTATCTTGGTTTTCTAGTTACCTGTCGGATAGATCTCAGGCAGTCAAATGGAAGAACACCGCCTCTACCTTTCTGCTTACCCCAACTGGCTTACTTCAAGGGTCCATCCTCGGACCTATGCTTTTTAACATCTTTATCAATAACTTTCACACTGCTGTGCCAAAGTTATTAAATATGCAGACAACTCAACTTTAGTCTGCTCTGCCTCATACCTCCCTGAACTACTTACTAAAATCCAAACTACTTTTTCAACTACTGAGAATTGGATGCGCCAAAACCACCTCTCACTAAATGCAAACAAATCTAAAATTCTACTATTCCCTCCCTCTAAGACTTTCTCTTATGACAAAAATTCATTCAAAATCCTTAGCCAAACCATCTCTCCTGTAGAAGTAGTCCTATTCGCAAAACTTCTTGGCATTACTATTGACAAACACCTCAAGTTTGATATCCATATCCAACAAAATATAAAGAAAATCCACCAAAAGTTAGGTATGCTTTACAAGAACAATCTCTTTCTCTCCAACTCTACTAGACATACTCTGGCTACTACTTACTTTCTCCCATCCCTATTATATGGAGCCCCTCTTCTAACTAACCTGACCTCTTCCATAACCTCTAAACTAGAAAACTGATATAATAAGATCTCTAAATTTGCAACCAAATCTAAAAATTCCACCATCATTGTCTTACCCTTCATCCTCTGAACTGGCTAGAACTCACTAATTACCTAGACTACCTCCAACTTACCACAGCACACAGACTTGCATTTCACCTAAATAAATGTCCAGCTCTAACAAACATCCTTCCCCCCTACACCCCTAATAGACCTCTCAGATCTGAACATCAAAACCTAATTACTATCCACAAATCTAAACGACCTGCAGGCCAACTTCTCCTCTCCTGCTCACTAGGAAAGAAATGGAATTCTCTCCCTTCCACACTAAGGGCAATATCAAACTCAGAAAACTTCAAAATGCAGCTTTTCATATATCTGTCCTCCAAATGGAAATGCACCTGCTTTCACACTACCTAATTCTATTTCAATACATGCCCTGAGTAGGTTTTTCTCCTGGGTCCCTATCCTCTCCATAGCTCCCATAACTATTTCCTAGAGTTGACTCAAGCTATCTGCAACTCCTTTAGCTACTCAATACACGATTTCAACTTTGTAAACACTGTAAATACCATCTTACCTTAAATGAGTGGATGTAAAGTGTTTTCATACTTACTTTAAATCAGTGTATGTATAATGTTCCCACACTTCAAATGTAAGAATGTATTCAGATATATCAAAATTAACTTTGTTGATCATGCTTGATTCTGAATGTACATATTTGTAAACTGTACTATATACTGTACCTTTTATACTTTTGTATCCTTACTGTTTTATGTTTTATGTATTATGGAGCTTTTCTCCCCGGGCCTCCACTGTTAATGGGCACACTAGGGCCCAGTGGACTTCCCCGGTAATCAAACTGAAATAAATAAATAAAGAGTAATTGGGAATTTTCCATTCACGTGTGTGTGTGTGGGTGTGTGTGTGTGTGTGTGTGTGTGTGTGTGTGTGTGTGTGTGTGTGTGTTATGTTTGCATGACTGTAACAGATTATTCAAAGTATAGTTCAGGTATTTAAAACCAGAGACAGTGGTGAGAAATGGTTCTTGGCAGGATAACTGAAGACTTTGCTTGGTGAAGCGTACAATATGAAGCCAATTTCAGGGTGCAAATGGTGTAAAACTGTAACTAGGGCAACAATACATACAGTATTTCCTACCTCCTCTTGATGTCAATCTACATTTAGATGATTAATGACTTGTACGTGTGTGTGTATGTCTTTTCTATACTACAATTGGTTTAGTTCTAGCAACATGACTCCAGAGACCATACCCTTGGCAGAAATTAGATTTCTGATTTTGATAATTTATTGATGGACAGTGGAGAGAATCTAAGGACTGTAGCTCCTGTCCATCATACATCACACAAATAATATAATATATAAGCCTATTCTTTTTCTCAGTCTACTCTATTTTAAATTATTTTCTCACAATTTAGAGAAATCTTTTAATTCTTCTATATTCCAAAAAACATACATTGCTGTTTCTTCTAACTAGTAATTTTTCCCATAGATTTACTACATAATACTTTTCCATTATACTTTATAGCCTATTGTCCTGCCTTCCTTTCCTTCTTTCTTTCTTGTTTTTTTATTTTTTTTACTCCATTTGCTTATATCTGTCTTCCACATCTATATCATTCTGTCACATTCTTGCATATCATTTTCTTCCAACACTTCTTTTCTTTTATCCTTACATCCTTGTTAAAAATAGGGGTCTATATTAGAACATCGAAGTTTTGAAACTTTGAATGTTCTAATATCGACCAGTTTTAATCGAACGCTAAAAATAGTGAAGCTGCAGATCACCAAATTCTTTCCTAGGGAAAGAATTTGGTTGGCCGGTTCTGTGGCTTCACTATTTTCAGCACTGTGGTGGAGATTTACGGGTCGGGTTCAGGTAAGTGTGCAATTGTGTGGTTGTTAGGATTAGGGTACGGGTTAGGTGAGTTAGAGTTAGGATGCGGGTTAGGTGAGTTAGGGTTAGGGTGTGGGTTAGGTGAGTAAGGGTTAGGGCGCGGGTTAGGTGAGTGTGCGATAGTGACGGACCATAGGGTTAGGGTTTGGGTTAAGGTAAATGGATAGATAGTAGTGTATGTATAGTTTAGTGCAGGGTTAGTTGTAGGATTATAAGTATATGTGTGTGTATTAATGTTTTTTAGGTGTACTTGTGTTGTGTGTATGTGTTTCGGAATAGCAAATTTTTTTCTGAAGGAAAAAATTTGCTGTTCTGAATGTTCGATATTATGTGGCTTAGATATTTTAGTTTGATGAAATAGCGTTCGCTATTTTCATCTTTCAATAACATGATATAAACGCAAAAATGGATATATTTGACCTTCTTAGCATAATATTTTTCATTATATTTTCTCATTATCAACACCCAAAACATATAAAAATGAACATAATTATTCCATTAGCTTTAATAATCTCAGTCTTCCCTTCTCCTTCAAGTTTTAAATAATTCTTCCTTTAACTGGATTCAGTCTTGATCCTCAAAATATTCCACATTTTATTTTCAATAATTATATTTCTTTGTCTATAGGAAAATATATATACTTCCTAAATAAGCTAAGTTGTACTTTGTAACAGAAATAATTAAAAATGCTTATTATTAAAACTCAATTTACAAGTTTTCCATAAACATCCTATTTCTTTAATTTTTCTATCAAATTTTCTCATTTTACTTTGACATATTAGGCTGGATTCATAAAGTTTACCACACAGTGTATACTATCTGCACACTTAGACAACACAAGTATTGTGGTAATGTTCTTGTATTCAGAGATTGCACACTTCATGGTAACCTTTATGAATCTGTCCTATTGTCTTTATCTAAACTTAGTCCCTATCATTATATTTCTCTTGTGTGAAAGACACTTTCCTATACTCCCAGTTTCTATGAAACCTTTACTTTTCTTCTTTTTCAAACTCAGTCTTACTTTTCCTAACCATTTGCCTGTATTCTTAATGATTTCCTTTAATCAGCTTCTATTAGGAATTGGGTTTTGCGATGACTGGCAAAGCCATACGTCACAGAGCTCTCTAATGCTGCAATACAAAATATTTACTGTATCACACATAGCAGGGTTTTTATGTTCCATTTACTAATTTTATCTTATTTTTAGTTTATGAAGCCGCAGCGGTGCAGAGGTAGCGTTGTTGCCTCACAGCAAGAGGTTCTACCATTCGATTCTTGGCTGGAGCACCTTCTGTGTAGAGTCTGCATGTCCTCCCCATGGTCAAGTGGTGTTCAAAAGACATGTGTAGAATGGGCATGCCTTTGCTGAAGGTTGAGCGTCGAGCTGGCATCTCAGCACTATTAAAAAAAAAAAAAAATCTACTGCCAATCATTAATGGACCAGAGTTCTGCTGTGACGACCCCTAACCGGGAAAAGAAGAATATCTTATTTTTAGTTTGCATTACCGTTTTCCTCCCATTTCAGTGTATAGATTATTTACCGAATAGAGTTTTAAGAAATTTATTTATATTTTAGTACTGTCATGACTTATGGAAAGTTTTCTGCTTTAGTTCTTAGATAAGTTTTAATATTTTTGTTTAATTGCCAGGTATTTTTGTGGTATTACTTTAGTAGTTTAGAGAAGGTTTGATAAAAATGATAGCTTTGGATTTATTTAAATATTCCAAATAATTTAAGTATAGTGTAATTTTTTTTTTAGATTTAGGACCATTTTGCTGCCAACACCATTTTCTGATTAGTTAACTACAATTCATGATTTATATTACTCTCAATTTTTTTCTTGTAGTTTTTAGTTAAAAATGACGTTTTCAGTATGAAGGGATTTGGTCTAGATGGGTGATAATGCTGTGTGAGTGTGTGCGTGTGTGTGTGTGTGTGTGTGTGTGTGTGTGTGTGTGTGTGTGTGTGTGTGTGTGTGTGTGTGTGCCCACATGTGTTTGCAACATGTGTGTATATTTGTTTATTACCTAAGTGCAGTGTATGGAGTTTTTTTTCTTATGCCTTTTAGTATGAACAGAGTGGAGTTTCTTTGATGCAGTGAGGCCAAATGGTGCTAAATGCTTAATGACATAGGGAGAAAGTAGAGAAACATTCAATGTTGTATTTAAAATGCCGATAAAAAACATGTAGAATTCAGGTTAAACAAGCATTTTTAATCACACCCTTCTAAATGAGTACCTTCATCCAGCCATACATGCATACATACATAAATTCATAAATAAATGAATGAGTTAGTATGTGTATGCATGTGTGCATATTGTTTCAGTGTCAGCATACACACATGCGTACATGTGTATGTATGCTTCTGTATACAGCAAAGCTCAGTTTCCTGAGGTACAGGAACAAACTCATGTTATGACCATTGTCAGGAACCTTATGAATTCATGGACTTGTGCAAATAAGAGTACACTCAGATGTACATACAGACATATATGCTGTTGTATATTAATAACATGCTTACAGTGATATAAGTGCACAAAATGATATATTGTAAAATATATCGATTTGTTATGACACAAATGTTAAGTATATGCAGACATTTAATGTCATATATCAGTACATACACTGTAATGCATGCATGCTATACTACAAACATTAAAGCATGAGCAAATATGCACCGTATGATATGTGCTGACAAAGAAACATATTTGCACATAAAGATAAATGCAAACATACAAAAACATAGTGACGGTAAAAGCACACATATACTAACACAGACAAAGAAAAGTATTATAATATGTATAATATTAACAATAAATAAACAAATATTCAGTTCAACACTTGCACAAATACAAGTGTGAACAAAACATTCAGTTATAAATATACACAAATGAAATATGGTAGGTTACTACAAACTATAAAATAGTTAAAAGTTTAATACAAGTTTTTATTCTGATTGCATAAGTACCTATTTTGTCAATCCATACTTAGATGCCATTTATAAGTGATATAAAAGTTATGCCTCTAAACTGAGTGGCAGGGCCATACAAAGGTAATCTGCACATTACTTTGCAAGGAAGTGTGCCTCACATCTTATCCTTTTTGTAACCCTGGCTTCTCATGCCTTAGCATTTAAATAAAAAAAAAACTCAATCAGATTATTATGCATATCATTCTTTTTTATGTACTGGTGTAGACCCTGCTAATACAATGTTTCCATGGCAACTGGGCACATTGCTGACAGGAAGTAAATGGGTGCTCAGCTTAGGGAAGATTAATAAATTTCTTGCATTGGGGTTTCCCTGGTAAAGCACTGCATATATTTTAGTTCCTGGCTGAGATTCTGACAGCAGAATTGCTGCTGAAATTATATGCTTCATGCTTCATTGGAGGAAGCATCATTAAAATGCTAAATGGCCTACACTGTGGAGTTACATCATTTTTCTTTGTTTTCTGCACACACATAGACAGATTTACACACTCACACACACACACACACACACACACACACACACACACACACACACACACACACACACACATATATATATATATATATATATATATATATAGCTACACACACACACACACACACACACACACACACACACACACACCCTCACACACACACACACACACACACACACACACACACACACACACACACACACACACACACACACACACACACACACACACACACACACATATATATATATATACACACACACACACACACACACACACACACACACACACACACACACACACACACACACACACACACACACACCCTCTCACACACACACACACACACACACACACACACACATATATATATATATATATATATATATGTAAATGTAAATATATAGGTAGATAGAGAGAGAGATATGCACACACATAAAACTGCATGCAACTTCTGACATAACAAATATAAACTCAGTATAATAGTAAGAGACATAAATAATAAAAGAGGACTTCATTAATATATGCATTGCTGACAGTAAAGTAACAACATACTGAATGAAGTTTGTCATCTGGTGTCATTTGCCCTAAGCCTTATATAGTCCTACCGTTCTTCATAATGGTGTTACCTACTCACGCTTTCATGCATTAGCACATGGGTCTCCTGATTTAGAAAATCCTCCATGATCTACTGTCTGAAGTTCTGGCTCTTGTTCTTTATAAGAGTTACTTTTCTTATAATCTCATTTCATTCAAAGGGACAAAATTGTCCCAAAAGAATTCTAATGGCTTTGTGGTGTGTTGGATAACTCTTTGTATTTATAGTCAAATGGGATAAAGCCTTTAGATGTTGTGGGTTCAAGTGTCAGCAAGGTCAATTTTCATCTTGCCGTTAGCACTAAGGATTAAGGCTGTGAGCTGTTTATAAGCTTCTTCCTTCCTGTGGTCTAGGGTTTGATTATGTCATCCTCCATTTGCTTATTGCATAACATAAAGCAAGTCACTTAACCAATCATTGCTGTATGCTAAGTAACTACCTATGAACCTAAGTATTACATTATACCCAGGTGACAATCCTGCCAGTACTGGCACATCCTAAAAATGATTAGATATCTGAGGCTTGGAGCTTGTAGGAACAGCTGGCCATGATGGCCACTATTCACAAACACATGTTCCTTTGCTACATAATTCCCATAATCTTTTCTAACACCAAGCAGGTTGTACATTCCCTTTGTGTATATATATTTATGTATTTATCTGAAAAGTGAACTAGAACCATCGGACCCCTTTTAGTCACAAGCTAGTTATAAACAAAAATTATTGCTCAATAGAACAGTAAACAGCTGCTTTGTCAACATTACCACAGTACATAAAATAAATTATCATCTAAAATTAGAACAGCTAGACTAGTAAAAGACATAAAAGCATGCAAAGGTGAGACTTGTATATATTACTTACACAAAACTGTACAATACAGAAATTTTCTAGTGATGCCATACTGTAGTGAAATGTAGAGAACAGGTCCAATGTGCTGGCACATCCTTTTATAGATGTTTTGGTAATCTGGGATGTTTCCCTTCAATGTTTGAAGCAGTGATTTCTTGCAACTGGTTATAGTAATGCACTCAAATTATGTCTTTTTTTAGCTGATGGAGTGTAACAGAATGAATTCCGGGAGTTTGAAAGTTAGCTTTTCAATCTCACAGCTTCAGATTCTAGAATGTTGCCGTCTCACCTCACTAACATGCATTATGGCCATTTAGGCTTTTTACACAGATAGCTTTACTGCCTGTACTCTTACTGCCTGTACTCACATGAACTTTCATCCTGGCATAATCCTTAAATGTACAGTTGCTGTTTGAAGAAAAATGTATTTTTCTCAATGGGCCTATAGTTAACTATGCAGCCCTATGTGAAATTACCTCAATTGAAGGGACAGTAAAAGTCAGATGTTCCAGATTTTGAAAACTTTTGAGATGATCCCCACTCGTTTTAGATTGTTACATTTCAGGAAATCAGTGTCAATGATTCAACAGTTTGCATATCTGCTTTGGTGCTGGAAGACTAGCAGGCTGTGGGTTCTGTTCCCACTCTGGGGGAGTAGATTGCTGATACTGCAGCACAACATTTGGGGGGGGGGTGCTGCACTCTTGATTGTACTGCCCTTTGAGGATGCTGCACTTCTGATTGTATTGCCCTGTGTGGGGGGTGCTGCACTCCTGATTGTATTGCCCTTTGTATGACATGCTAAACCAAGGTCTTTTCTGTTGAGTTGGTGGTAGCTCATATGGATGTAAAATATCTCACTGCACTTGTGGAAAAGAGAAAGTATTACTTTATTTGTGAGTTGGGGGTTGGAGGTGGACATAATCATTAAGGTATTTACCTAATAAGCACAAGATGCAAGATTTGATTGTCTCCTTTGAATGAAAATTTAACTAAACTTAAAATAGCTTCTCAGGGCATCTAATGAAGTATTTACATTTGAAACATGGTAGCTCTTCCTTTCCCCACACATCTGTATGTAGGGACCAGCTGTTACTTTTATTTGTGTGCAACTTATGTGTTACAACTAGGGATCCTTGGGATTTACTTCCAGTACCCTATAATCAAAGTAGTCTGTGCCCTACCTGAGTAAGAAACACTGAAGTAGCCTTATTATAATATTTACATCCTATCAAACACTACATAACTTTTAGAATATGTATGTCAAGTGTCTTACATGAGTAAACAAAATAAATCAGTTTTAGCTGATCTTCATAAACTCTTTTAATTCAGTATAAATGTCACACAAATTATACACATAAGAGTTTTCTTTTCCAGTAGAAACAGTTCAGCACAAATGATACTAATAAAATGCTTATTTTGGAATCAGAAGGAAACACTTCACAAGTGCAATTCTGGAACCTATATACATGGAAATGTATACACTTGACTTTTTTTCTAGAATCTCTTTTTAGAGCTGTAAAATTACTTGCACTCTAATTGGAAGCATTTTATGTTTGAACATTCTCATGTTGATTTATTTTAGAAAAATATAAATACATTTATACAAGTCTTTTGGAATGACAACACATTTATTAATAAAATACATATATGCTTTAATACTTCTGTATTAAAGGACTAACATCTGACCAATTTCTTCTTCTTTGATTCATTTTGGCAACTCTAAGTAAGCTGATTAATATAGAAAATGCAAAGTGGACTCAAAACCTCAGTTTTAAGAGTTTCTGCAACTTCCCTCAACGGTCATATTTACAGATACCTTATATATATAAACTCTAATTAATACAATTATTCAATCTTAATTTATGATGCAAGCCTCTTTTCTTCAAAACAGGTTTAAAAGGACAGAACTTATTAATGCCAATTGTGTCGTGTGTCTATTCCTTCATTTTTATAACTATGTAACTATATATATATATATATATATATATATATATATATATATATATATATATATATATATGTGTGTGTGTGTATAGGACAAGCTTAGTCCTGCACTGAAGTGCCCATTTAGGAGCAGGATGGCAGCACGCCATGCATATTAATAAGGTGCACTGCCCAAGCTCCTAGGCTTACATGGAGCATGTAAGAGTGCAGGGGGCGTGTCTGAGAGCAGACCTCTCAGAATAAGTATGGCCCCGCAATGTAAAACAGCAGAAAGGGGTAAGAAATGAGCAAGACCACTCATAGGTTCCTCATATCCCCATCAACAATCCCCCATGTGTACAACAGCACCAGTACATATACATAAAATGAAGACACCCTTTTATTTATTTTTTTTTAAATCCAAGTGAAGCTAACCGTAGGTGTGCAATTTTGCCCATCGCTTAGCTGCAGTTAACGCAGCTTAAAAGGCTGAACAGGATAACAAGGAAGATATATGCAAATGAAGCAGCACAGCAATAGTGTAGTGGGCAAAGCATTCACCTAATGAGCAGGCATTCCTAGTTTGAGTCCCACTGCAACACAGTCTGTTTTACATGGCAAGGCATGTTATAACCAATATTTGTGTTGCAAAACCCACTAAATAACATACATATATGAACTGGACTACTGCAGGAAATGCACATGTGAAGTGTCAGTGTCATAATGAATAAGGCATTGATAAGCAGGTTTAAGCACAAATAAGCAGTAGTAAGCATATTTAAGCACTAGTAAGCATGTTTAAGTGTGTTTGCATGGGAGTAAGCACTGCCTACACAGATTAAGCAATTTAGAAGCTGAGTGTAAGAAGCTGTAACTGGAAGTTAGCATTGCTTAGCTCCACGCAAACCCACGCAAACCTGCTCACAACTGCTTTAAAGTGCCTTAATCACTCTGTATCCAACAACTTGGGTTCTGCCCAGCAACAAAATAAACAGCCTCTGCAAGACTCAAACCCAGGACCCTGCACACTACAGCCACAGTAGTTAATCACTAAGCCAGCATAGCAGTACACAAGATTGAGGTTTCAAAAAACAAATCCTCACCATAGGAAAATCAACCTGAACATGTGAAAGGAATCTATGTACAGTGTGATGTTGTATAACCTGCTACATAACATAAATATGTGAACTGAAGTACTGCAGTAAAGCCAGATGTGAGGTGTTATTGTAATAAAGTCTTGAAGTCCCCAGGACCCCATACAGTGTACGTACACATGAATCACAGATACCAGACACATATATAAGATGTAAAGAATAACAAATCAATGCCAAAAGGAAAATATAATGCAAATTAAATATTAAGCAAAGCTAAGCATTGCACAGCTCAGCTTAGCTGGTGTAAGCAATGTGTAGGCTGGCTAACTCAATCTGTCCAATGATATACCCCTTTAAGCAATGCCAACATTAGGTAAGAAGGTATGCCCATACCTTAGATTTTCAAACTCTTCCAATCACAGAAAAGTGTGGGAAATCATGTGTATTTAAACCCCACAGGTGCACATACTTCCCATAACTGGCTGCAGCTCCCTACTGTAGGCAGAATGGCTGGAATTGGGGAAGGCACTTGATTTAGAGTGCAGCACTGGGGCACCCAGGACTCCAGATTCATGGTATGGCTCTTGGTAAAGCACCATGAGCAGAGACTACTTCAGAACTAGTACCAGGGCTTTCAGTATAAAGTGGAGGCTTGGGGCAGTCTCGCCCATGACCTCACCAGTGCCACTGGTATCCCCCGGACTGGTGAGCAGGTCAGGCATCATCATGCTGACCTGAAGCAGTAGAGGGGGGATCTCTTGGAGCAGTGGATCCAAGAATCAAGGCAGATGGCCGATGCCCCAGCACTAAGTACTCATTCTACTATGTAGATAATGATTGCCTAGCTTGTGTATACTATGGATAGGTAATGGCTAAATATCACTGTAGTTCTCTGACAGCTGCAGATGACTGGTCTGCGAAACAGCAAGCCCATGCTGCTAGGCTGCAAAGGCGGCGTCGCAAGGCAGGTTAGTAATATTCCTGCATGTACTGTCATAACAAATAAATATAATAGTTCTAGAAAGTGTTGTACCAGTATGGAAATGTATTGTGTATGGGAAGTACTGAATAAACTAGACAATATGGCAAGAAGACTGTTATACAGGTTGTGTGTAAATAAAGGTGTAATATCTTGTGAATAAAAGTATAACCCCTGGAGTGCTTGTGTACATTCTGCTTTCATATGTTGTTGTAGTGTTGCAGTCTATAAATAGTACTGTTGTACTAAGCAGTGTTACCCACACTGTTGAATGCAGATAAAATGTGTAGGAAGTTCAGTATAACAATGTTGGAAGTCCCAAGAGTCAATCATATTGTACAACTGAGGGAGACTTAGACAGAAAACACTGGAATGCTTCACACCAATTCCCTGAGTGTACTGTGATGTCAACTGGAATATTTTTATCACACACAGCAGTGGTTTGAATCCCGGGAGTGGTAGTACATTGTATGCATAATCATACCCCACAACTGTACAGAGTTTGTGAGAATGTTCAGATAGAAAGCTGTATGCATAATTAGACCCAACAACTGTACAGAATTTACCAGAACAAACTGTAGAACTGTAGAATTGTACACCAACACAACAGACCACAACTCCAAATCAGGTGCAAAGTTTTATTGGTTTAGCACTTTCTTCTTGTAGTAGAGACTTCCTCAGAACAAACATACAAAGTTGACCCAGCCCTTAAATACCCACTAATCAAGTACTTAATTGCATAATACATCACATGGCAATATTAAAGAAATAAAAATACAAAATGTAAAAGTTAAAACATTTTTGTGTATAAAATATATAAAAAAATAATGAATGAAGAATAATAAATAACCAACAAATAACAATCACGTATGAGGCCTCAACCTATTAGAACAATGAAAAACTAAAAAACTAGGAAACTAAAGGACTTAACCAGTAAGATGTTTTAATTTTAGAATACAAGCAATGTTAATGGCCTCATTAATACCGGGGTACTGTGTAGCATCTAATCTAAGTTGCCATTTTAATTCACAGATATCCAGGTGCACATCAGTAATTTTGCCCTGTGGGTCTCTGGCAACATAATCTATTACCAGAAACTTAAAACTATGGTTACTGTATTCCTTGATATGTCTGAACAGGGCATTAGTAATTTTACCCTTCCTAATGTCATACATATGTTCATTAACCTGAGTTTTTAAGGATCTGGAGGTCTTTCCAATAGAAAAAACAGGGCAAAATTGGCACTTTGTCAAATATACCAGATTTACACTGTTACAATTAAAATGTCCTTTAATAACAATGCTTTTACCGTTTAGCTTGAATTTGTCCCTAGTTTCTAGTATATGTGTGCAAATGTTGAACCTACCACATTTGAAGTTCCCAACAGGTCTGTTAGAACAATTACCAAAAGTGTCTTTACCTAACTCAAAAAGGTTTTTAAAAGACCTATCTTTTCCTGTAAACAATTTTCAGGGGTACACTACCCACTTTAGACTCTACATTATTATCAAAACTCAGAATGTCCCAATTACTAATGATAATGTCCACTACAGTTTCTGCATTCAAGTTAAAGGTCGTAATGAAACTAAGCCCAAACCTAGTTCCAATTACCCTATTCACATTAAACACTTGTTCAAACCTAATTCTAGTGATGCCACTCAGAATAGGCCTATACAAACCCTTATTACATTTTTCTATAACTTCCTTCTTAATTGGTTCCAAAAATGTATCAGGATATCCCCTCTTAGCAAACATACTGATAATAAAATTCACCTAAGTTAAAAAATGATAGTCCAAACTGACCATTCTGGCCACCCTGACCAGTTAGTCTTTCACAATGAACTTCTTCTGATACAAGGGATACCAGCTGCCATATTCCAAAAGGAATTTGTAAAGGTTGGTTTTCTATAAATATTGGAACAGAGGTTTTCTTCCTCTCTATTCCAAGACAGATTTACATCTAGATATGAAATGTTCTCTTTACTATAATGATAAGTGAATCACAAAAAATCCACTGTATTATTGATATAGTTAAGAAAAACCTTGAGTTGTTCCTCAGTGCCCTTCCACACGAAAAACAAATCATCTAATCATCAGTGACTAACAGTCTCTTTGGAAGTCTGGGGCTCCCTTCAACCCAGCCCATGCATACTAACCAAGGATTACTAGAAGCTGGAGCCCCTGGGCAGGATGGAAGTGGTTCCAAACAGGGGAATGAATTTTCGGCTCGTAATGAAATTTCTGCAATTGAGGATGGGGGAGAAGCCTGGAAGACCAACAGGTTTAATTTTAGTCTTCGGGTTAGTAATGACAGTTGTGTACAAAATCCTCCACAATCTGCCACTTTGGCAGGGAAGTTAAATACATTTGAATGTGATTTGCTTTTGTACAAGAAGCTTCAGATGGAAAATTCCTATTCAGAAAAGAACATTGAGTTGGGGCATGTTCCAAGGCGTCTAAGGTTGTGGAGATACCCCAATGGTGCGGAAGGAAATGATGAATTTCTCAATGAATTACATGCACTGTTTGATCGTATGGATATAGAAATGATGTGCCTGATGATTAAATACAACAATCAGGCATTAATAAACTGATGAAATAGTTTGGATATTCTTAATCATTCTATACTTGCAGATTGTGATTACCAAAAGCTTCGAGTCAGTTATTTTGATATTCAAAAAAATGTTGATAGCACTTGTAGTACCATCTTTTTAAGAAAACAGAACAAGTTAAGAAGGGATATAAATGAATATTCCCTTAACAAAGTTTACCCTTTCTCATTGGGTAATAGAGCGAGAGATGAGCAAGGTATATCCAATAGTGAGTCAAGAGGGGCGGAACAAGTGACATCCAAACAAAGGTTTCAAAAAGGAAGGCATTTCAACTCTACAACTGGTGACGAGTTCAATGAAGGAGTTAGGCAGTCCGAGAGGCTCCATGGAAAGAACAATCAGCCTTCCCATTTTTCCGAAGGCAAAAACATAGAATATTTAAGGCAAGGAGCCAGGCCGAAAAAGGCCAAAAAACGGTACTGACAGCTTTTGGTAACTGTAATGATGGTTTCCATCTACCAGTTGTAAGTAAAAGTTTTTATAACATCAATTCCGTAGTTACAGCGTGTGGACTGGGTTATGTCAAACAAAGTAATCATACTGTGACTGTAACTGTTTCTAGCCCTGCTAATATGATTTCGCCCAAAGAAGAATTGGGTGTTAGCTTGAAAAGCTTATTTAATCTGTCGGAGCCTAGTTTTGAAAAGTGGAGTTTAAACCAGGCTGTTTCTGATGTGCAATCTGTGGGGGGGGTTTGAAACTGAATTAAACGACATCACAAGTAATGTTGAAGCCAATTTGGACTTTGCAGTTAATTTTTTTTTAATTTGGACAATTTAAATGTTGTTGACAATTTTACTATAAATGTTGCTGAAAACATCTGTGCATGTAATAGTAGGAAAAAAATCTTTCTACGTTAACTACGTGACCAGTGTAGATGCTGTACCAGAGTCACTTGGGTTTAATGAAGTTACGTTGTTTAGTTCACCACATGAAAATCTAGATTTTGTAACTAGTTCTCCGGGAGCTTTTGAAGGTGGTAGTTTTGAATTTAATAACTCTGTAGGTGGCATTTCCAATTTAATGGAATACTCAATGTATTGGGCCGGCCATTGGTTAACTGATAAAGACAGTGGGGTGAAAGGTGTTATAGATGTTGACCCTATGGATGTTATTACCCCGGAGAAAAGAAACTCTGGCTAAGTATGTATAACTAGCGTAGTGGGTTCTAACAGTTGTCAAAATTTGCTTTTAGTGATTTATGCAGTAAAGTTAATAATAGTGCTAATGATTTTAAAATCTATAATTATTCCTCCAAAACAGTGGGAACTGAATATGCTGACTTTTTAACTAAAGGTTTTACCTTCATCCCTGCAAGAAGGGGTAATATAGTTGATATTTTAATAGATTTAAAATGTTTTACACACAAGTTAAACCTTAAGGTGTGATTCAATGGTGACAGTAATTTCAAAGAAGATGGACAGATTAGGTTAACTAGCCCTAGTGCCTTTAATCCACCATTGAATAATGCTATACGTCTTTATGAAAAGGTTTGTGAGAAAGGTATTAGGCAGTATTTTAAATGTTTCCAGTGTGTAAATAAAAGTAATGTAACAGCTAATGAAAGTGACATACTAGGAGAGTTTACCAATGATAAAACTATTTGGATTATGAAACCCGACAAGGGAAGTGGGTTAGTTCTAATAAATAGAAGTGAATATTTGGTTAAAATGAATTCTTTGCTTATGGATGGGACCTATGAGGAGAGTTCCCTAAATGAAATCCACATTGCTTATAAAAAGATTGATTTGGCACTAGATGATATGGTATTCCGTGGACAGATCAGTCTGGAAGAATATAAATTCATGAAAAATGACCACCCCACGATTCCTAATATTTTCGGAATACCGAAAATACATAAGGGGTTGTCAAACTTGAAGTTTCGACCTATTGTTGATAGACACAGATCAAAGACTTGTTTTATTAGCAAGTCTTTGGACCATTATTTACAAAAGGGTCTGAAAAAAGTTTGACTACATCGCGAGGGATTCTTGGCAATTTTTGGAAAAATTAGAACACATTGGTATATTCCCTGGAATGGTTATGGTCATGGTAGATGTTTGTAATCTGTTTGGGGTAATACTCCATATAGAGGATGTCCAATGATTCGAAAGACAGTTGGCGAAAACCCAAATGTATGATCAGGATTTTATTAATAAGGTCACAGTGCTTATGGACATTGCGTTAAACAATAACTATATACATTTTGAAGGTCAATATTTTAAACAGTTGTCTGGGGTTGCAATGGGGCCATTTGTGCCCCCAGTTTTGTTAACCTCATTATGTCATACTGGGAGCAGGAATTCATAATGAATAGTGTGCACTGGTCTAACATCCTGCATTACACTAGATTTTTAGATGATTTGTTTTTCGTGTGGAAGGGCACTGAGGAACAACGCAAGGTTTTTCTTATCTATATTAATAATACAGTGGATTTTTTGCGATTCACTTATCATTATAGTAAAGAGAACATTTCATATCTAGATGTAAATCTGTCTTGGAATAGAGAGGAAGAAAAACTGTGTTCCAATATTTATAGAAAACCAACCTTTTCAAATTCCTGTTTGGAATATGGTAGCTGGCATCCCTTGTATCAGAAGAAGTCCATTGTAAAAGGCAAACTGGTCAGGGCAGCCAGAATGGTCAGTTTGGGGTGTCATTTTTTAAATGAGGTGAATTTTATTATCAGAATGTTTGCTAAGAGGGGATTACCTGATACATTTTTGGAACCAATTAAGAAGGAAATTATAGAAAAATGTAATAAGGTTTGTATATACCTATTCTGAGTGGTATCACTAGAATTAGGTTGGAACAAGTGTTTAATGTGAATAGGGTAATTGGAACTAGGTTTGGACTGAGTTTCATTATGACCTTTAACTTGGATGCAGAAAATGTAGTGGACATTATCATTAGTAATTGGGACATTCTGAGTTTTGATAATAATGTAGTCTAAAGTAGATAGTGTACCCCCGAAAATTGTTTACAGAAAAGATAGGTCTTTTAAAAACCTTTTTGAGTTAGGTAAAGACACATTTGGTAATTGTTCTAACAGAACTATTGGGAATTTCAAATGTGGTAGGTGCAACATATGCACACTTATACTAGAAACTATGGACAAACTCAAGCTAAACGGTAAAAACATTGTTATTAAGGGACATTTTAATTGTAACAGTGTAAATCTGGTATATTTGGCAAAGTGACAATTTTGCCATGTTTTTTTCTATTGGAAAGACCTCCAGATCCTTAAAAACTTGGGTTAATGAACATATGTATGACATTATGAAGGGTAAAATTACTAATGCCCTGTTCAGACATATCAAGGAATACAGTAACCATAGTTTTAAGTTTCTGGTAATAGATTACGTTGCCAGAGACCCACAGAGCAAAATTACTAATGTGCACCTGGATATCTGTGAATTAAAATGGCAACTTAGATTAGATGCTAGACAGTACCCTGGTATTAATGAGGCCATTAACATTGCTTGTATTCTAAAATTAAAACATCTTACTGGTTAAGTCCTTTAGTTTCTTAGTCTTTTAGTGTTTCATTGTTCTAATAGGTTGTGGCGTTATAAGTGATTGTTATTTGTTGGCTATTTGTTATCCTTCATTCATTATTTTTTTATATATTTTATACACAAAAAATGTTTTAACTTTTACATTTTGTAGTTTTATTTCTTTAATATTGTCATGTGATGTATTATGCAATTAAGTACTTGATTAGTGAGTATTTAAGGGCTGGGTCAACTTTGTATGTTTGTTCTGAGGAAGTCTCTACTACGAGAAGAAAGCGCTAAACAAATAAAACGTTGCACCTGATTTGGAGTTGTGGTCTGTTGTGTTGGTGTACAATTCAACTGTACAGAATTTGCTGGAATGTTCAGATAGTAAGCTGTAAGAATAATCATAACCATCAACTGTACAGACTGTGGCAGAATGTTCATGTAGTAAGCTGTATGCATAGTCAAACCCCTCAACTGTTCTGATCTGTCCAGCATGTCCAGCTAAATGGCCCAAATCTGCTGCCCAGTAACCTGTCCCCCTGACAAATCAGTGTAATGATCCAAGAAATGTAGGTGGCTTTTACTGACATATAACTGATAGTCAGACCTGTACATAGTCAGAGAATGTATATGAAAATAAACCTGACATTTTAGCATCTCACCCAAAGTATATGACAGAAATTCTCAAAATATGTCACATTAACACCTGCATCCTGTCAAGGCTTGACCAGAGTGTGTGCAATAATAGACTGTTAGGTATGTGTATAACATCAACATGGAATCTGGTAGTATGTGTAGAAATTGTCCGGTAGTGTTAACAACAATTTTCTCCACAGCTATAATAGGTAAGAGGTGTAGACTGTAGGTACAACACAAATCACTCATATACTTGTCTACAAGCATAGAATCTGGGAGTATGTGTAGAATTTGTCCGGTAGTGTTAACAAAGATTTTCTCCGCAGCTATAACAGGTAAGAGGTGTAGAATGTAGGTACAACACAGTTCACTTATATACTTGTCTACAAGCAAGGAATATGGGAGTATGTGTAGAAATTGTCAAATAGTGTTAATGATTTTCTCAACAGCTATAACAGGTAAAAGGTGTAGACTATATATAAGACACAGTCCACATGGATACTAATCTACAGACATACCATTGTACAAAGTAAGGACATTGTTTTGTGTAATAATACATGTAAGGGACAGATCACTGCAGTGACTAAGAAAGTTGTGAAAACTACGGGGATATATTAGTTATTAATTGACCTGTCTCTCTCACCCCCACCATATGTGCAACAATAACCTAATTACATACCTCAATGGGTATGTGTACACTTCAAACTTTTGTTGGGACATGTGTCCTATTGGTTTATAAATATTCACATTTGGTTCTATGCATGTGCCATGTTAAAATACTCCTATATTGGTGGCCTGTTGCCATCAAGGAAACCTGCATGCTGATGTAATGACCACTGTTGTCCCATATATGCATGTGTTCTGCTCGCTCTGCAACTGTTGTAAATCTGGTGTCTTGGGTTAATGGGAATACCTATGCATGCTCTTATAACTAATCATAAATGCTGTTGACTATTACTAACTGATATCTTTCTTAAAACTGCAGCACCATAGCACATATGGGAAGAAAGTCCCAGCGGACCCACCTGTCCCACCTGAGCTGGTCATGGCACTGGGCACCAGCACTTCTGGGTTCCAGCCTGGGACCTTCTCCTCCATTGGCCATGCACCACCTTCAGGTAGAACCGCCACAGGGGAATGGGGCTCGGCCCCCCCATAGAAGTTGGGGGGGGGGTACCTGTCACCCACCATATGTCTGGGCCATGGTGTGTAGCAAGCTCGACAAGGAAATTTGAGACAAGCTATGCCAGCTTGAGGGCCGTGTGGCACAATTAGAGGATGAGCCTGCTCCTTCTACCCAGTCCCAGCACAGCCACCTTTGGGGCCATGAAGGTGCAGTGGTGACTGCCCATGGGTGGGGGCCTCAGTCCCACTGTTTCCCTTTGGGTGCTTATGGGATTGTATCTTCTAAACACACCTCCCCATCCAAGGTGTTTACCCCCACATGTACCATGTACCGCCCCTGCATCCATCTTGTTTGTCTTGTCTGTTAACCTACCCAACCTACCTCCTCAAATATACCTACTACCCCTCCCCAACATCCCACTCTCACCTGAAAAAAAGGGCAATCTCCTCCCACAAAAAAACTCACCCCATACATAGCTGTCCATTTCACACTTGTCCACTGGACACATGTAATCCGGTCTAATTGGCATCACAATGAATTATTGTTGTCCTCACCCCCACCCAGGGGTTTGAGTGTCCAAATCTACCTCCAAATGCAGTGTATATGCACAGCTGCTGCTGTAGAAGAAAAGGGCAGCTATGGACCTTCCCTAGACCCTTCCTGAACATCCCTAGCTAATTTCACCTACTGTCTTTCCCTCTCTGTGCCCCTTTTTCACCACTGTCCTATCAACCCCTTTTTCATTATTTTAAAGAAATTAGAGTGGGGGTATGTGGGAGTAAGCACCTTTAAGCAGCAGTAAGTGGGTTTAAGCCTGTTTGCGCAGGGGTAAGCACTGCCTACACAGGTTAAGCAATTTAGAAGCCGAGTGTAAGAAACTGTAACCGGAAGTTTAGCATTGCTTAGCTCCGCGCAAACCAGCTCACAACTGCTTTAAAGTGTCTTAATCACTTTGTATCCAATGACCTGTATTCTGCCCAGCAACAAAATAAACAGCCTCTGCAAGGCTCGAGCCCAAGACCCTGCATGCTATAAGACAAAGTGATTTACCACTAAGCCATGCCAGATATACATAACTCTACTGTTTTCAATTACCCAGCCCAGTCATTAAACAGTACAGAGAATGTATGCCAACATTTAGATGCATGTGTGTGCGTGTGTGTGTGTGTACATATACTAATATCTAAACAGATACAACCTATCTATATATATATATATATATATATATATATATATATATATATATATATATATAAAATTATATAGACATATATACATATATAGAAATATATATATGAATATATATGCATGCAAATGCCTCCAGCCATAGATATGTATGTCTACATCTATACGTCTAGATATATATAGCAGGTTATATATATGTCAGCAGATAGATAGATATATCTATATATATATATATATATATATATATAAATATATATATAGGTATATACGGACATACATCTGTAGACAACAATGTCCACATGCATATACATATGTCTACACCTATATGTCCACATATACACCACAGCAAGGTACATATATGTATGCAGATATATAGCTATGTAGGTATATACGGACATAGTCATATATATGTAAGTATATATATATATATATATATATATATATATATATATATATATATATATGTATATGTGGCCATACATCTGTAGATAGCAATGGTAGATTAACAAAAACAAACATGTCCACATGCACCAGTAATGAGGTTGAGAGGCCCCAAACAATATATGTCTTGTACAAATAGGCATACCCCCCACAGCCAAACACGTCCGCCCTGCAATACACTACCAAGTGTTGCAGATCCCATAACCAGGACCTGAGATGACATGGCCACAAGATGTTAACAGTACTACATCCCACTTGTATGATGTCAGGCTGGTATTTGGTAATATATCATGCAGTACAGTCCAGCTCTCATAGAAAATGTAAAATGTGGATGCTGTCAACATCCCAAAGATACATATACACACACAGACACATATATGCAGATACAGATATACATGTATATATATATATATATATATATATATATATATATATATATATATATATATATATATATATATATATATATATATATATATATATATATATACATATATATAGATATACATGTGACTACACATACACACGTAGAGATATGTACAGTAAGATACATATGTAGAAGGTGCACAAAATATGGAACAGCCACTATGCCTACAGTTCACACCTGAACAAATGGACACTGTATGGGCCACCCATACACCTGACAATCACTGCCTGCAACATATACCCACAGAGAGGTCATAGGAACAAACCCCACACAGGTGTGCAGAAATGGAAAACCTTTATATGTGTACTATTACAGTTCTATATACTATTGCTACTGTAACTGGGATTGTCTTCACAGACATGGTGTGTGGGGGAGGTCACATCTGCTTTTCACATGTGTGCCATTGGCTACTGACAGATATCCTAAGTACATCATAGGGAAGTACCGCTGCTAGCGCGTACTGCCCCTGTTGACTGCAGCAGAGATATTGGCCAATATGTGTGGACATTCTGACACAATCTGTACAGTCCACAAGTATACACAGAACCCCTTAGTGCAAAACATGTGTACCATGCCTGACAATATGGATGTTAACAGCCATGTAGATGGGTATAACACATAACGACTGGTATACATATGCCACCATAGGTTATGCAGTCACACACACACCCCTGTCTGGCCTGACACATAATAACTGCTGGTACGCCGGTGCCATGGCCACATACTTCCCACTAGATATTGTCATACGTCTGTACAGCATCCCAGTACTCTGTCTGACATACATGACTGTTAAGGGAGGCCTGGCAGCAGCACATCTGGCAAGTATCTGCACATGACATCTCACTGGGTAAGTACAGTAAGCTACTAGGCATGTAACAATGCACTGTGCAGGCTACAGGCAGACTGGCTCGACAGTGGCCTACATCTCCTATGGGGGAATGCACAAGTACCGGCATATATAGCAGGCTGTACAGGCATGTCACAGCACAGGGTAAGATACACCTGTGTGACAGTGCATAACCACAACCAATGAGAACACAGCCACAGCCACATATGGCAAGCTAGCATAATATTACAGTATATGGACTATCTGTTCAACACCATCCTCATATGTGCCACTCACACACTTACCCTACATATACTGGGCCACTACACAGTTTGGTCTGATGGCTGACTGTGGTATGGGACATGTGTGTGTGTATGGCCCTACAAACATGTAAGCCAACACAGTAACATACAG
Source organism: Protopterus annectens (assembly GCF_019279795.1). NCBI lineage: Eukaryota > Metazoa > Chordata > Ceratodontiformes > Protopteridae > Protopterus > Protopterus annectens. Next base: position 1,041,247,940 of record NC_056747.1, read on the forward strand.
TGGATCAGCATGTAACATCAGATAGGACGGGACTTAGGACGATGACAACTACCACAGTCTGTACACAGGCCAAGGTACATATTACAAATACACACATTGTCGACATTCACCATAACTACACAGACCTCAGTACTGTACAAACAACCCAGTATGACCAGGTTATGTCATCAAATATAACCGCTATTGTACAGTATTGTAGCAGTCTGATATCTCACTGGCTTATTATCAGATATGATGACACTAATTATGGTTTACAGTACATATGCACCTCTTAATGCATAACATATGTACAAAGGTTGACTGTGTTGTGGCTGGAAGCACATACACAGAGCTAATACTGATACATTGCTGTGATAGCATACATTTACTGTTGTAACAGGGGTTGCTGCAACATATGTCCTATGAGGGATATGAAGTCAATGACTGTCATGGCTTACACGATTTACAGACTGCAACCCTCACACTATCTTCTGCAATTCACAAATACATGTTCTGTTGGTAAGACATGACTCCAAAGGCACCACACACTGTCAAGTTTGCAGATGGCCCTACACACGGGGAGTCCTCATAAACTTACAACTGACATGGCAAGTATTAATACATATAGGACAGCCATAGCCGCACACACCCTGTTAAACCAACATTATTCCAAAAGCAGTATATCAGCACTTACATTCTGAAGTCAGGTCAGGCACATCCACCCCCTGTGTGTTGGCCTGTTTCCACAGTGTATGTTGTCAGAGGTAAATCCCCACTCCATCTGAGATGCTGTTTGCCAAACAACAAAATGAGTTTCTTCTCACAGTGACTGAAAAGGACCAACACAAACATGATGTTCCTAGATATTGGAGTGTGTTTCCATGCAATTGGCTATGGGAATGTTACCACAGATGTTCAACATGCAATCAGCTAGGGGAGGGCTGCAATTCATGCAGAGGCCATCAGCTGATCATGAGCATAACCTAAAATACACACATGCTTCTGCCTAAGAAAAGCAGGTATAGGTCTCCACATCCATCAGTGAGTGAGTGAGGTAGGCAGACAGAGGCACTGGCAAGTCAGGGGGGTGGGAGAGTAAAAACTAAGCATGTTTGTGTCACACACCTACCAGCACAGGGTATCAAACCCTGATGACTATGTACTGCTATCACAGTCCTATTCAGTTGTTGGATGCGCCACATAGGTTGCCTGTTATGGAATCCACAGAACATATATGTGATGGTGAGTGACATTTGCAACAGGGATATGGTAGCTATACAGTAGGTGATGTACACGTACCTGTCTGCATGAACAGGTGCCAGCGTCAACACAGCCACACTCTCACAGGGATGCACACACATTGACACACTTGGCAGGGCCAGGGATACAACTCATCACTACTGACATTGCCACAACACATTACGGTGCAGGTATCACATGCACCACACGGGTCATACAAAGGTTATATGGACAAAGGGTATGCAGAGGTGTCTGACATCAGACAGTATGTGTCAGTATGCCACTGGGGGTTGCAGTGAGTGTGGATGTGATCATACGCATCATACAACACACACACAAACACACAAGTTGCCAGTACTGACATGCATGGGTGCATTTCTGCACGGGTATTTGGTGGTTGGATGTGGCAGATGGCTATACAAGGCTAGTTGATGGGTATACCTTGGCATCAGGCCACATGACAATGGTCGGCATTGTGGCTCAGGCCTGTGGTTTCTGCATTTGCCCACACAGGTGAGTATTGTATCCACCATCCAGTCACCTGGGTGGCTATTGCATGTGGCCAATGCTGTGCATTGCCTGCCATGTATGTGTTCCTTAGTCCATGACATGGATGGTGTCTGGGATGTGCACACCTCCCACATGCATGTACAGTAACATGTGGAATTGTATCTGGGGTGTTGGTCCCATGTTGTTTACACAGACTATCATCAGATGTGCCAGTCTTGGCCACCTGTGGCAGGGACTGGCAATGGACAGCATGTTAACCCGGCACCTACATTGATAGCATGCTACCAGCATTCCCTGGTGTCAGTGGCATCTGTCCATACAGGGCATGTTTTCAGGCATGGTATGTCCTTTGTGGGTCACGTGTGCTGGCACTACAGGTGTTGCAGGTGTCCAGTGGGGAACATGGGGAAGGTGCACTGTCTACATGTATGTGCCTATTGGACAGATGAACAGGGTGCCATGCCCTCTATAGGCAACTGCAATCACTCCATAGTTACTATCAGTTGCCAATATGCAGTTTACTACACACATATTGGCTGTTGCCTTGGCATGTGTGTGTGTGTGTGTGTGTGTGCGTGTGTGCGTGTGTGCGTGTGTGTGTGTGTGTGTGTGTGTGTGCATGTCTGCATGTGACATGGGTTGATAGTCTGCTCTGGGTAATACTGAGGTTGCTAACTGTGATTGCCTGGCCATGATGTCACATGTATGGGTATGGATTTGCACCCCAGCCTCTCAGCTATTTCATATCTGGTATCTCTGTATAGTGGGCATTGTAATATAGAGCCACCATAAAAGGCATTTACAAAACCCACTCCACACTGGGCCCAGGTGTCACAACTCACGCCCACCTCCACCTAGGGTACAAGTTACTAACACACACACACACACACACACACACACACACACACACACACACACACACACACACACACACACGCACACACAGACAGACATAATGTCTGGGAGTTGAGCCCCTACTTACTTAGTTTAGTACACTACAGCACTACACAGTTATAGTACGCACCACGGAGATTACTGGAGTACTCCTTCCCTGAAGGTGTATTTCACATTGGATGACATCAGCAGGACTGCCAACGTAGGTCGTTGGAGATGTGCTGAGTGTGACTAGCCTAAAATGCATTGCTCCCCACACAGATAGTGGAACACACACAAAACATGCACAACTGGGTATAGAACCCCAAACAGAGGTCTATATCACACTACATCAGTATGCAGTTACAGAATGCACTATGGAGATTACTGGGCTACATCTTCTCAGAGGTTTATTTCTAGGTGGATGACATCAGCAGCCTTGCCAAAGATGAGCTTTTGAATTGTAGGGAGTGTGACTACCCTAAAAAGCATTGCTCTCTACACAGACACACACACACAAATACCATGTCTGGAAATTGAACTCCTATCTAACTATTGTAGTCACACTACAGCAGTACGCAGTTATGTGATGTGCCATGAAGATTACTGGGGTACAACCTTTCCAGGGATGTATTTCTAGGTGGATGACATCAGCAGCCTTACCAAAGTAGGGCATTTCAATTGTAGGGAGAGTGACCACCCTAAAATGCATTGCTCACTACACAGACAGGCACACATACACTTGCCATGTCTGGGAGTAGAATAGCTATTTACCTAATTTATCACACTACAGCAGTATGCAGTTACAGGACATGCTACAGAGAGTACTGGGCTACATTCTTCCCAGAGGTATATTTCTAAGTGGATGACATCAGAAGCTTTGCCAAAGTAGAGCATACAAATTGCATGGCATGTGACTACCCTAAAAGCATTGCTCTCTACACAGACAGGCACACACTTTCCATGTCTGGGAGTAGAACAACTACCTACCTAATTTATGGTAGTACAGCAGTACACTGTTACAGGACGCGCTATGGAGAGTACTAGGCTGCTTCTTTCCCAGAGGTGTATTTCTAGGTGAATGCCAAAGTAGAGCATACAAGTTGTATGGAGTGTGACTACGTTAAAAGCATATTTTCTCTACACAGACAGAGTCAAACAGACACACACTTGTCCTGTTTGAGAGTAGAACAGCAACATACCTAATTTATCACACTACAGCAGTGCACAGCTTGCGCTACAGAGATTTCTGGGCTACATCATTCCCAGAGGTGTATTTCTAGGTGGATTACATCAGGAGCTTTGCCAAAGTCTTCTTCTTTCAGCTGCTCCCATCAGGGGTCACCACAGCGGATCATCTGTTTCCATTTCTTCCTGTTCTCTGCATCTTGCTCTGTCACACCAACCACCTGCATGTCCTCTCTCACCACATCCGTAAACCTTATCTTAAGTCTTCCTCTTTTCCTGTTACCTGACAACTTCATCCTTGGCATCTGTTCCCAATATACTCTGCATCCCTCCTCAGCACATGTGCAAACCAACGCAATCTTGCCTCTCTGGCTTTGTCTCCAAACCTTCCAACCTGGGCTGACCCTCTAATATACTTATTCCAAATCCTGTCCACCCTCGTCACACCCAGTGCAAATCTTAACATCTTTAACTCTGCCATGTTCAGCTCTGACTCCTGCCTTTTTATCAATGCCACTGTATCCAACCTATATAACAGAGCTGGTCTCACTACCCTCTTATAGAGCTTCCCTTTTACTCTTGCTGGTTTGCCAAAGTAGTACATTTAAATTGTAGGGGGTGTGAGTACCCTAAATAGCATTGCTTTCTACACAGACAGACAGACACACACACACACACACACACACACACACACACACACACACACACACACACACACACACACACACACACACACACACACACACACACAGTTGCCATGTCTGGGAAGTGAACTCCTACCTAACTACTTTATCACAATACAGCAGTATGCAATTATGGGACACACCACAGAGATTACTGGGATACAACCTTTCCAGGGATGTATTTCTAGGTGGATGACATCAGCAGCCTTACCAAAGTAGAGCACTGCAATTGTAGGGAGTGTGACCACCCTAAAAAGCATTGCTCTCTACTCAGACAGATGCACACAGTTGCCAAGGCTGGGGTTAAAACTCCTACCTAACTATTTTAGCACACTACAGCAGTACACAGTTATGGGACGCGCCACAGAGATTACTGGAATACAACCTTTCCAGGGATGCATTTCTAGGTGGATGAAATCAGCAGCCTTATCAAAGTAGAGCATTGCAATTGTAGGGAGTGTGACCACCCTAAAAAGCATTGCTCTCTACTCAAACAGTTGCACACGCATACACACATGTGCACACACACACACACACACACACACACACACACACACACACACACACACACACACACACACACACACACATGCACAGTTGCCAAGGCTGGGGTTAGAACTCCTACCTAACTAGTTTATTACACTACAGCAATACACAGTTAATAGATGCACCACAGAGATTACTAGAATACAGCCCTCCCAAGGGTGTATTTCACAATAGATGACCTCAGCAGGCTTGTTATAGTGGGGCTATGGGGAGGGTGGTGTGTGTGCATGGGCCATAACCCATTCATCTAGGGGTTAACATGCCACATGTGGGCACAACCTGGGTCATATTCCACAGGTCCATGTATACAGCTGCTAGATGACTACTTCCTTGAACAGTCATGTTGCACAGCTGGCACATGCACCACATACTCTGTAATGCTGACAGATACTGGTGGCTAGTATCTGCAGTGAGTGACATCAGACCCTCATGTGGTTGTGGCCCTTTGGCTGTGTGCTGGGTGGGAGAGCCCTGGATGGCTCCTTGTCACAGTCACCCTCTTCCACAGATCTACATATGTTAACATTTGGCTTATTATATTGTGTTGTTCATACATATATGCCTGTATTCCTATTCACTGTGTGTGCAAAGCATGTGTGGTGCATACTGAGGAGTGTCTGCACTAACATCTACGGCTGCCAGATATGTCTGATCCACTGGTGTTTGCAGACATGGCCTTCATGTGTTTAAGTGTGTGATCATGCCCAGTATGACCGTTCAGTATCTTGTTGACTGACATTGCTTTCATTACTCTAAGTGTGTAGGCATGCCCAGTATGGCCGTCTGTACTAAATGTGTGGATCGAGTCCAGGTAGTTTGTACTGCATTGCTGACCTTTGTGTTGTACACCTACAGGTAGCATGCTGTCTCTGCAGTGTATCTGTCGATCATGTGACATGGACAGTTACTACATTTCTGCATAGGATGGGGGGGGGCACACCTAACTATTTCTACATTTCTACACAGGATTGGGGGGGCATACCTGACTGTTACTATATTTCTACATAGGATGGGGGGCACACCTGACTATTTCTACATTTCTACACAGGATTGGGGGGCACACCTGACTGTTACTATATTTCTACGTAGGATGGGGGGAACACCTGACTTTTTCTACAGTTCTACACAGAATTGGGGGGCACACCTGACTATTACTATATTTCTATGTAGGATGAGGGGGCACACCTGACACTTGTACACATTTGCTAGGACTGTACTGTTATGTCAGGTAGTCCATTTCAGTCTGTAGTCTTACCTATCATGCTGGCGAGAGGCATACCAGTGTACTACAGATCATAGCTTTTAATTACCTACATATAAGTTACTGACTTCCTAGCCTTCAGAACTGACATCCCACTGCCTGACCTGCTGTAGTCTGTCTGTTTAGGCCTGGGGGGAGGTTACCCATATGCCTAATTCTGAGGCCATAGCACAGCCTTTGTCTGTGTTTGTCTACACCTGTCCTGCTGGCTGTGACTGTTGTTGGGTATGTGACCCCCGGCTGTCATGTGTGAGTCACTTACCTTGTAGGTGTCCTAGTATTGAGGGTGGTGCTGCAGGGCTGCCTATGTTGGATGCACATAGTACACTCCCTACACAAGGTTAGGCACAAGTAGTGTAATGCTTGGCATCCCTTTTACTGTATGTGAGAGTCGGAGAGAGGTGCTATTCCCTGGGTCCCTCCTATGCGTTGCCTCTTTGCTAAGGCCAGGGCATACTGGGCACCCCTCCTACTGCCTACTGGGGCAGGCTCAGGTTGTTCCTCCTCTGAGTCACTCAGTGCCTGTGCAGGCCTTGGTAATAGTGGGGGAGCTGTGTGGCCCTTCCCCGTGCTATTCCTGCTGCAGCTGTTTCCACAGGATTATATTGTGTAGCATAGCACATATGAGGACAATCTGGGTACATGTAGCTGGTGAGTACTGCAAGGCTTCACCGGATGTGTCCAGGCACCGGAACCCTGACTTGAGCATCCCAAACACATGCTCTATTATGATTCATGTTTGTGTGTGTACCTCATTATGGATTTCTTGTTCGGGGTGTGTGTGCATTTCTGATGGGTATCATCAGCCATGGCTCCAGTGCATATCCAGCATCCTCCACTAGGTGATCGTGTGGGATGGTCCCACTGGCAAATCTCTGGTACAGCTGTATCAGATGCCAGATGTGGGAATAGTGATAGCTTCCAGGACAGCCAGCACACACATTCATTATTATGCCCTGGGCATCGCACACAACCTGGCAGTTGATGGAGGGGAAGCCCTTGCGATTGATGTAGACCCTAACCCGCTAACCTGGTGGTGCTTTGATGCATATGTGCGTGCAGTCTATTACACCCACTACCTCAGGGTATTCTGCTATTTGGTGGAAGAGAAGCATATTGCTGGCCAATGCCTCATGAGTGTTGGGAAAATATACGTGCTCACTGACATGTGCTGACATTGGTATCCAGGAACTGGTGGAGTACCCTAGATGCTGATGCCTGTGAAATCCCCATCATATCCCCAGTTGGCATTTGGAAGGTACATGTAGCTAGTATTTTTAGGCCTACACATACATTGGTATCCACTGGAATGGGTTCCCCTCTGTTAGTTCTGTGTGTCAGGCATGGCCGGCATAGCTCAACAATTTGCTGTAGGAGGTCCCTGTCCACCCTATAGCGCTCCACTATCTCCAGCTCATGTAGCCCCTGGTAGGTTAACCTGGGTCTGTACACTCTTCTCCGTCTCCTCACTGTGGGTTTTTCGGCAGCATTCACATCCTCACCACCCTCAGCCTCTTGCACAGGTTGTATGATAGTTATTGCAGCCCCTAGCATTTTGCTGTTGTTAGTGTTAAAAGTTCCCCGCTTGTTTACACAGGTGGTGTAGAGTGTGAGAAAATCAGAGGGGAAGGTGTTTGCTTAGTTTATAGTACTGTTCTGGGCTGGGCTGGTCTGCTGCCTGTGTAGTTGGCTGATTCTGATACATTTCACCTGCCAGCTAAGCTAGTTCTCCTTGATTGCCTTCCTACTACTGTTTTCCCTTCCCATTGCCTTCCTGTTTAAGCCTGGTGGCGCGCCGCACAAACGGAGTGCTCAAATGTGCACACTGCTGCCTACCATTGACTTGCATGGCAGAATACTGATTTTAGTTAGAATGCTTATTTTAGGTTTATTTTATTATTTCCCCCCCCTGATCCCATTTGCACGCTACTGCCCTACGCTTAAACAGCCGAGATTGGATAAAAAAATAAAAGTTGATTTTTTTATTTCTTAAACTGTTTGCAATGCCAATGGCCTTATACTTGCCCATTGGCATGCTTACTACATGATATGTAGCCTTTATTTGGAGCTGTCATATCTCCGTTTTGGATTTTGCAGAAATGTACTCAGTTACTAACCGATTACATTTCTGCAGATTGCACTAATCCTGCACGGACAGTCGCAAGCTTCCTGTATCACAAAATCACCTCATTTCCATGGATTTCTCCTGCAAATGGGGTGATTTGCATACAAGGGCTTATTCCATGCAGGATTAGTGCAGGAGCTCTCGTGCATGTCCCTGCAGACTGTTCCTGGATCGTACAGCAGACATATTGCCTGCTTGAGCTCCTGCACTGATCCTGCATGCCGTGCAGGGCATAGTGAATCTGGGGGTTTAACTTTCAAATCTAATACCGTATAATGTCTAAATAAATTATTTGTAAAAGGCCAAATTAAAAACCTATACTAAATTTAATTCTCTTATAATTTAACATTAATTAATAATTTTATCACATAATTTCTTAACAACTTTACTGCTTTTAACATTAATACATGAATTAACAGATGTGTTCATTTAAGCCAAGTGGGGATATAGCTTTCAACCTAAGTTGTCATATTAACTCTCTGTACTCAATTCCCTTGAACCATTCTATATATCTAAATATTCTAACCTATTGTCCTCATACCGATTTTTTATGAAATCTGATACTTTTTAGTATGAAACGATACCTCTTAAATATTAGAAGAGTCTTTATGCCTTCTTTATATCTTTACTATTAGGACTGTAATTTCTTCATATGACTTCTGATATATACACTAGAGCACATCTGTTGCATTTGCTGATTGACTGTAATTGTCTTCATTCAGCCTAGATTCTGCAAATGTGAGATCTCCAAAATGAGCATAAATGCTCTATAAAGAGAAATGCCAACTTTATTTTTCTGTTACTGATGCCTACAGTGCTCCTCCTGTCTTCCTTACTTTCTGGCACAGCTTACTTACTTTATGCCATGGATATAACAACCCAGAGTTTCTCTTTCTTAGAAGTATTTACATACTCCAGATTTAAACTTCTCAATATTTCCATTCATTGATTTTAGTTGTACATCATCCTTGTTATATATTCTATGTAATCTTTACAAAATGAGAAAAAGTTACAGCTAGGCAAAGTTGCTATATTGAGCTGCAATGTTGGCTATATTTGCTTTAAGGTGTGTAGTAAGATTACCACATTCTAATCAAGTAGTTGTTTTACAAAAATAAGAGATGAAATACGATCCATTTGTGGCCTTTTGCACTCAGAGCTTGGTTTTGTTAATTTGAGAGATCTCAGTCTTTAAGAGAGATGATAAATATTATTACCAGAACCTCCCTGACCTAATTGTGTTTATTTTGTTCTTCAGTGACGTATATTCAGCATTATCACCTTTTACAGAGTTTACATTTCCCATCTTAACCTTTATCTGCTTTTATCAGAAACATTTAATGTACCCATTTATGTTTCTGTCAGATGGTTCTTAAAATTATAGAAACAAAATATGTACTGTTTGATTAAATCCTGCATCATTTAGGTGGCTAACAGCTTATCTATACATAATAAATTTCCCATCAGCTCTTTTTTGATCTTGATTCAAGTAATGTTCTTTAAGAATTTAGTTTACTGGTAATGGCCTGTTAGTTTTCTGGTAATGACCTGTTTTGACTGGAACATTCAATTCATTTTTCAGACAGATGTGGTAACACAATATATAGATGGGAGGTGATAGCATTAAGACATAGATCTCCAGCTTTGCAACCCAACATCTTACTCACAATACTATACTGCTTTTCAGGCATCAGCCCTGAGTCCATACCTCTCAAGTGTACCTCATTATGAGGAACGTACCTCATTTGGGGTCTTAAAAAGTTCAAGTTCCTCGAAGTTCCTCAAAGTTCCACATTGAAAGACTCTGTCACACATTCACTGTTAGGAATTTTTTAAGTGAAATCCATTGTAAATAGAAATTAATCATATTAATTCTTTAAAATATCTTCTTTATAAGTAAAACCAGCATGTTTTACCCATCTTATGGCCTTCCTAGTTGAGGTTGGTAGTAAGCCATTAGTATGTGTTCCACATTTTACCCATTTGTTCCACATTATGAGGGCTAGTGTTACTCATTTTGGAGATGGAAGGTTGAGAGCTATGCCTGAGTCTTCTGTAGGTTTCTAGGTTTAATTGTTAAACTTACTACCTACTGGCCTTCAAGAAGACTGTGCACAGTAATCCCATGTAGATATTTTGTATTTCTCATGTGCATATCAAGATTACCTTTGAAGGAAGCTAACAATTTACTTATTTTAACAGCAAAAAGAAGCTTATTCCATAAATCTTGGATGGCGGCATGTAAGGTAAAGCTGAAGAAGGCGTCTATATTTAAATAGTTAATGTAGGCAATTATTGCACCGAAATATAACCAATGCTTTCTTGCAATCTGGGGTACAGGGTTTGATTTCCCTCACCTCCATTTGCCTACTGCATGGCCCAGAGAAAAATCACTTAACCAGGCAGTGCTCATGGGTCACACCTGAAAAAGGATACTTTGCCAGTAGGCTTATACAGTTAGCAAATGAATAAAATAAATTAAAATTAAATAAAAGTAAAAGTAATCTGCCATATTTCTTTATACTGTTGATATTTATTTTTAGTACTAGTTTCCCCGGGCTGGTATTAGTTCACCCAGTAATGCATTCTATGCCTGACTTTCAACAAGAACCAGATAATCCATTATCTAACAGTCCAGGCAAAGTTTACTTCTGAATAAGTTATAGTTATAGTAGGTTCATAGGTAGGTACTAGGCTATCGGCCCAAGGGCCTAAGTAAGCCTAGCCAACAAGGTTCCCTGGCTTATGCCACCTAAGAAAGTTATTTTCCTGTGCCCCTGTTGAGCAGAGCCACAGAAGTGATCCCTGGGGTGTATTTCCTATTTCCCATCCACTCATCAAGATTTTTCTTGAAGAGTGCTAATGAAGAATTAGTACCTAAAGTTTTTTTTTTTAATAGTGATTGATACTATTAAGGGGCATTAGACTTTTTTATAAACTAAAACAGTATTACAAATATTCAACTTTTATTGTTAACAAAGATGTACCCCTGGATTCAGTAACTTCTTTTTACCGTGCAGGAACAGTGTAGCCACTCCTGCACGGAATATAGCTGCCGAGCAATCCAGTAAACTATGTTTTGATGTGCATGAACCTGCCTACAATATTCCTGCATGGACACCACTGCACAATGCTAATTACATTATTACCTGGTGAAAACCATACAAATGAGGTGAATTAGTGATTCAGCAAGCAGGCAGGCATCCATGCAACAATAGTGTTAGTTGCGGAAATGTATTTGGCTACTAGCAGAATACATTTCTGCAAAAATGAAAACAGAGGCATGACAGTTCAACAAAAAGCATGTATTATAATTTAAATACATGGCCATTGGCATGGAAAAGTGTTTAATTTTTGTAAAAATAAAAGGTTTTTTTTTGGCCAATCTCAGCCGTTTAAGCATAGGGCAGCGGCATGCAAATGGGATTGTGCCAAAAAAAAAAAAATGTGAAAACTTAATTTTAAGGGAAATCTGCTTTTTGCCATTATAGTCTATGGCATGCAGAATCAAAACAATACCAGGGAACGGTGGTTGTTAAGGGGAAAGGCTCTGGGGTAGTGCAGTAACTATGGACTAAGGCAGTGGGGCATGAAAATGAGGGGAAATTTACTGAATCACAAAAATCTTCTAAGTGCCAAACTGCACATAACCGTGTAGGTGCTATAACACGATCATGTAAGTAGGAGGAGTAACAGACATGAAAAGGGTATGTGTCATGCATGGTGTAACCACATTGGAGCCCTATGGCACCCAGATAAGCTTTGCTAAACACAACTAAGCAAGGGTGTGTGTCTGAGGCTGTATTGACTTATTCCATGAAATGAAGAGTGTGTTCGCATCCAAGCAGGGCCATTTCTTCGTGTTTACATTAGCTAAACGTGTATGTGTGGCACGCACCAGGTCTAAAACAAAACAAAAAAAACAGAAATAGCAGGACTGTTTAAATTTGGGCACCGGGTTTCTGCGGTGCCCAAAAGAGCTTAAAAGGGGCAGAAATGGGAAGGGAAAAATGGAAAAAAAGGAAAATAGCAGAATAAAAGCAATCATGAACAAATTACATAGCTAGCAGGTGGAATGCATCATAATCAGATAATCATACAGGTAGTATCTGCAGCACAACATTATAAACTATGGAAACACCTTACAGTCTGGTTTTTCCCACAAACTGTATGCCACTGGTGTACACATGCGGGGGAATTTTAACTGGAAATATGTTAGGGGCTGCCATTGCTTTGATCCTTCAGTATCTGCTAGAGGCTAAGGGCAGAGAGGAGAAGGATAATGCTAACAACTGCCACAAACTGAGGAGGAGAAGGAGAAGAGTGTTCAAATCCAGGTAACTTACCAGGGGCTACATGATCTGGAAATAATAAAGCACTACATGGTGGACAGAGACATACTTCAGCAAATCACTGATCTGTACCAACCTCAACTCAGACCTAAAGCCAACAGAGGGGAACACCATCCCAGTGGATACCAAGGTATATATAGCCTTAAGAATTCTAGCTACAGGTACTTTCCAAAGACCTACTAGGGACATCATGGGGATCTCACAGACATCTGCATCCAGGGTGCTCCACCAGTTCCTGGATGCCATGCTACCACATGCCAGTGAGCACATTTACTTCCCCAACACCCATGGGGAGAGGACCAGTAATATGGATCTCTTCCATTGTGTAGCAGAATACCCAGAGGTACTGGGTGTGATAGACTGCATGCAGATCCACATCAAAGCACTACCTGGTGAACAGGGAAGGGTCTACATAAACCTCAAGGGATTCCCCTCTATCAATTGCCAGGTCATGTGCAATGACCAGGGAATTATAATGAATGTGTGTGCTGGCAGCTCTGGAAGCTATCACGACTCCCACATCTGGCATTCATCACAGCTGTACCAGGCATTTGCCAGTAAGGACATCCCATATGGCCATCTGGTGGGGAATGCCATCTATGCACTGGAGCCGTGGCTGATGACACCCCTCAGAAATGCACACACACCTGAACAAGAACTGAGGCACATGCACAAACCAGAATCATTATAGAGCATGTGTGTGGGATGCTCAAGTCACGGTTCTGCTGCCATGACATATCTGGTGGAGTCTTGCAGTACTCTCCAGACACATGTACACACATGTTCACAGTATGTACCATTCTACACAATATGATCCTGTGGAAACAGCTGCAGCAGGAACAGCACGGGGAAGGGCCACACAGCCCACCACCATTGCCAAGGTCTCCACAGGTACAGCGGGACTCAGACTCAGAGAGGGAGGCCCCTGAGCCTGCTCCTGTAAGTAGACAGAGGTGTACCAAGTATGCTCATGCCTTGACAAAGAGGCAATGCATAGCACACACACTGACACTGTAGGGACCCCAGGGACTGATACCTCTCTCTGACTCGCACACACATAAAATGGATGACATACACATCACATCACCTGTAACTTGCCATGTATAGGCAGTGTACTGTGTGCATCCAACATAAGCGTCCCTCAAGCACCGTCCTCACAACTGCAGCAGGCACAAGGTAAGTTAGTCTTCTTAACAATAAATTAATGGATTAGTATGTTTTGCTAGCATATCTATGGTAATACTGCATTCATGCGAGGGAATTGGGTAGCCTACTGGAATAGCAGCACACAACTGACTGCTATGTGGGGCACCAGGAAATGTCTGGCCAACACTGGCCTCCGCACACTATGCAGTAGTAACCAAGGTGGCAAATCCCACTGCAGTATATGTGTGGGGACAACTAACTGGGGAGTCATAGGTCACAGGCACTGATGTCAGTGTGGGGGTCCCATACCCACCCCTCACACCCACACAGCAAGTCAGCTGTAGAAAATCAGAGAGAAATGTATGGCAAAGGCACACAAATGTCAGCAATGTTGAATTACCCCCCTACAGACTCACACAGTGATAGCACAGCAGGACTCTCAGTTGCAGTAAGGCTATAAAGGGTAAGAAGTCTGAAACTCAAATGTATGCCATTACAATCTGACCTGTACTCTTTACTGATATGCCTCTAGTCCCCAAGACAGGACACAATAGTATGGTAAATGCAACTAAAATGTAAAGCAAATATCAGCACAGTCTACGCAAATGTGTACAGTTGACAGGTGTGCCCCCCCCCATATACCCACAGAAATGCAGTAACATGTATGTTTGCAGGGAAATAGCAGCATTGGCAGGGCTTTACCAATACATATGAAAACATGTTGTCTGTCCATAATATGCAGGTGTCAATGAGCTATGTGTATGTGTAGTTAATACTGTTAAGATTTGGCCAGCATATTCTCCTGGCAGTCATCTTGTAGTACCATAGGTAGAGTGCTGTCTATGACAGGACCATGTGCAGATAACTGCAGTGCCAACTTTTATGCATGTCAGTGACAGCCACTGCTGTGCCACTGACATACCTGGAGGTCACAGTGCTATGTGAAGTATACTACACATATAATGGACATCTTGAAGGATGTGTAGCCAAGGTGCTAACCCTTTTGTGAATATAAGTGCTTTTTGGTACTGTTGTCAGTGGTTATTCTCAATAATCATTTTTCTTATGTTTGCTTTTAAATATAATGGACATGCCTGCACAGTAGAATACACTCTGTACCCACACCCATAACTCACAACCTCTGACAGCAAGATGTCTGGACAAGGGCAGAAATAAGAGTGAAGCAAAGGCATAATGATAGGCATGTGTTGTAAATATCACCCTTACATACTGAGAAAGTTGGTAGGGTGAGGGGTTTGCAGTAGCATGAATTATCTGAAGATTATGTAGTCTGAAACAGTAATATATGTCATTATTTTGTAACATCACTCTTCAATTATATGTAACAACTTGCCATAAAAACACACGTTTATGTAGAAAGGATGAAACCTCTAGCCAAACACCTGGACAACCTGCCAAAAAATGTACAGCTGAGAGGCATGGCCACACAAGGATATGACATCTCAGGTTAAAAAGATAACACACAAGCAGGAGATCCCCAGCCAGTATATCATCAGGATGCTGGACTGTTTACATAGCACATCATCACTCAACTGGTTGTAGCCACACCTCACAAATGGCCTTGTTGGGCAAGAATGTACATAGCTGCCCTCATAATATTGGTCTATGCATCATACAACTAGTATTCCTCTGGCAAAGCACTGTGATGATCTGAGGATGTCTGGCACTAAGTAATGACACAATACATTGCAGTTTCAGACTACAGATATATCAGAAAATGTCTACTAAACAAACCCAGTACCCTGAGGAAAGTCCTGTGTACTCCTAAGAAGTATGGTTGTAGCACACAAAACCCTGGACTGGAATACACCTCTCTCTGGAATGGAGTCCCACTGTAACTATAGAAGGTCACACTGAGCATGCTCCTACACTTAGAGAATCACGGGACATGTTGGAACCCACATCGGACTATATGACTGCATTGTGCATATATGTTTATGCATGCAGACAGTTATGTACACCTTAGCTATCCTCACACACACACACACACACACACACACACACACACACACACACACACACACACACACACACACACACACACACACACACACACACACACATCAGACAGGATTATCCTCAGCTAGCTGTAGATGGCCCATATGTGATATATCTACATCTGTTGTGTGAGATGCACACACACATATATATGTGCAACAGAGAACATATGTCAAGCATACACACACATAGATGTGGGGAAGTGAGTGACAGACAGTGATAGAGAGAGAGAGACACAGGGAGACACAGGGAGACACAGGGAGAGTGTGTCACACACACATGGATACCCTGAATGAAAAACAGTGATGTCTTGCTGTGGACAGTGGCATACTAGTTGTAAACAGTTGCACATTCCAGCATAAAAGGTGAGCCCCATTGTGTAATAGTGCTGAGGTTGGGTGTATAATATCACATCACCTGCATGTGTATGTGTGTGTGTCTGTAGGTCTAAGTATTGGGAGACTGTTCACACTCAGTACACTTCACATTACCCTATTTCACAAGATCTGCTGTTGCCATTAACCTTAGAAGTACCATTGGACAGCTATCAACCCTTTAAGTTATGTAGAGCATGAGATAACTGCATATCACTATAGTACAAATAACTAGATAGGTAGGGGTTCTAATCTCAATACTGGCAACTGTGTGTGCGTGAGTATGTGCGCGCGCTTGTGTGTGTGTGCGTGTGTGTGTGTGTGCATGTGTGTGTGTGTGTGTGTGTGTGTGTGTGTGACTGAGGGAGTGTGTGTTTGTTTGTTTGTAGGAGAAACAGTTTTATGCCATTCCCACCCACAACACTTCCCAGTGCCCCACTTTATCAGTCCTGCTGTCATTCCCCTTATCAGCACCTTTGGCCAGTTTTCTGCCCAGTAAGCTCTAAGTATTAGGAGACTGTTCACACTCAGTACACTTCACATTGCCCTATTTCACAAGATCTGCTGGTGTTATTCACCTTAGAAGTACCATTGGACACCTATCACCGCTTTATGCTCTGTATCATGTGTGATAACTGCAAAACACTATAGTACAAATAACTAGATAGGTAGGGGTTCTAATCTCAATACTGACAAGTGTGTGTGTGTGTGTGTGTGTGTGTGTGTGTGTGTGTGTGCGTGAGAGAGTGAGGGAGTGTGTGTTTGTTTGTAGATATAACAGTTTTAGGCCATTCCCACCCTCAACATTTTCCAGTGCCCCACCTTGTCAGTCCTGCTAATGTCATTCATCTTATCAGCACATTTGGCCAGTTGTCAGCCCAGTAAGCTCTGTAGTGCATGCGATAACTGCATAACACTATAGTTCAAATCACTAGATATGCAGGGCTTCTAATCTCAGATCCGGCAAATGTGGGTGTGTAAGTGTGTATGTTTGTAAGTGGTATTTTGATAAGTTTCCCACCCAGTGCCCTACTTTTTCAGTCCTGCTGATGTCATTCCTCTTATCAGCACCTTTGGCCAGTTGTCAGCCTAGTAAGCTCCATAGCTTGTATGATAACTGTGTAACACTATAGTACAAATCACTAGATAGGCAGGGGTTCTAATCTCAATACTGTTAAGTGTGTGTGTTGTCAGCCCAGTAAAGTACGTACCATGTGCGATAACTAAGTAACACCATAGTATAAATCACTAGATAGCCAGGGATTCCAATCTCAATACTGGTGTGTGTGTGTGTGTGTGTGTGTGTGTGTGTGTGTGTGTGTGTGTGTGTGTGTTATACCATTTTCAGTGTACCACCCTGTGAACTTCCCATCATCCTACTTTACAAGGCTTGCTAGTGTCATTCACCTTAGAAGTATCTTGGGACAAGGTGAATTCATATAAACTCCAGGGAGCATCTGATAACTGCATAACATTATAGTAGAAATAACTAGATAGGTAGGGGTTCTAATCTCAATACTGGAAACTGTGCGTGTGCATTTGGGTTGAGAATCATATCACGTATGCATTATACCATTGTGAGTTGTGTAACACCCTGTACACATCCCATCACCCTACTTTACAAGACCTGCTGATGTGATTCACCTTAGAAGTACCTTGGGACAAGGTGAATTCATATAAGCTCCTTGGCACATCTGATAACTGCGTAACACTATAGTAGAAATAACTAGATAGGTAGGGGGTTTAATCTCAATACTGGAAGCTGTGTGTGTATGTGTGTGTGTGTGTGTGTGTGTGTGTGTGTGTGTGTGTGTGTGTGTGTGTGTGTGTGTGAGTGCGTGTGTGTGTGTGAGTGTGTATTTGCATGTGTGTGTGTGTGTGTGTGTGTGTGTGTGTGTGTGTGTGTGTGTGTGTGTGTGTGTGTGTGTGTGTGTGTTTGGGTGAGAATCATATTCTTTGTGGGTTATACCATTTTGATGTGTGTACCATCCATGCTTGTTTACCACCTCCCGATGGCATTACTTTATATAGCATGTTAATGACATCTGCCTCAAATGCAGCATGTTAAACCATTGTACAGGCCATTCCAGTCATCTGTACAGATGTCTACAGACTATCTGGATGTTTGCAACCCATATGTGGTCTGTGTCCCCTAACAATGGCCATGTATGTGACAGTGTTGCCAAATAGGTCGCATTTACTTTACTGACACACATGCCAGCATCAGATATCATACCTGACTGAAACATCATGCTGATACAATGTCTGTTACCCTATAACTTGTCCAGGCATGCAGGAGAAATAGGTGACTCCAGTTGCTATTTCTGGTGGGTTATCTCACCATCCATGAAGGCATTCACAACATTACATGTTGCAAGAGGTAGTGGGCTATGTCCCACACATATAATCTATGTGGGGAATGGCATGTGTATGTAGCACTGTAGTACATTAAAGTGGATATGTAGGTTTACAAATCTGTCCATTGCCAACTGTGTTTGTGTTGCTGTATGCACATCCCCTGTCTCAGTCTTTACTGTATGCATGTAAAGGATATGCCATTTTGTCTCCCTGTTCCACCATGTGAACTCAGGAATATATACCACAAACCTGTCATACACAG
Source organism: Protopterus annectens (assembly GCF_019279795.1). NCBI lineage: Eukaryota > Metazoa > Chordata > Ceratodontiformes > Protopteridae > Protopterus > Protopterus annectens. The sequence goes on from NC_056747.1 coordinate 1,041,266,855, forward strand.
TACCATGCATGCCCTCATCAACTGCATCAGGTTTGAGTGTATGGGGAAGAAATGGCAGGGCAACAGGTGCTGACACATGAATCTGTTGCAGTCAATCTAATGGATAAGCTGGTGAGGGACCTACTGACAGTACTCCAGTAACCTGTTCCATATGTTTGAGCCTGTGGTACTATACAACACTGAGGTGACATGTCTGAAGGCTACCTGTCTGTGACAAGGGGTATGTATGCCAGGTCACACTGTCTGACAATAGTGCCCATAACGCACTGTTGCATGCATACACAACTGGTAAACGTGCATATAAAGCTGTACCTTGGCTATAAAATGGTCGGTGTATTTCCACTCTGCCATACTCCATGTTGGTAATGTCTGCTGGGCCACAGTCTGCAGACACATGGACACCTGGAACACAAACAGAATGCAACATATTAAACTACATTCAGTCAGTGGTACTAACAGCAATAATGCATCATGGCCATTAAGGTACAAACACCTTTATGCGTACCCATAACAAATTCAAGCAGACAGCACCTTACACAGTATTACATAGTTACACTGTACTATATTCACCCTGTGCATCAGACCCATGTTAGCCTGTCCCTGCATCGATGGTATGGATGACAGGGATGTGGCACATAATCATCATATGCACAGGGTGTGGTGTGGGTTTGGCAGAGGCCTAGGCTGGGCAATACAGTGGACATCCATGTGTCTGTGTTTGGAGGGGTATCCTATAGATGGGCTGTGCAGAGGTGCTGTGTGTGTGTGTCTGGAGGTGACCTGCCTGTGATACAGATGTGTGTGTCTATGTATGCACACAGTCTTGCCATGTGGCTGCCCTACACAAGTGTATGTCAGACAGCTGTGGACCGTATATGCAAGCTGTCCAGTTCACCATCTCTGGCCACAGACACATGGACTGGTCCTGCCAGGGAACTCACTGGCATGACCAAGCCCAAGGCCAGTTGCAGTACTTCTTCCTGATGGTGACTGCTGTCTGTTGGATCTGTGTCCCTGACAGGACTGGCCAGAACCACGTGCCCATAGCCTGCTCAGTTGTGATGTGGACAGCAACCCCCCTTTGATAGTACTGGTGCCACTGCCACTATGGGAGTGTGAAGGTGCACGGCCCTGTACACTCTCAGCTGATGTTGGTGCTGACCTACATCTACGTGGCTGATGCCCATCTCCCACCACACACTCTAGCACAAACATGCCATGGTCGAGGATTGCCAAAGTCTCAACCCACAGTCTGTTCATGACTTCAGTATTTTGGCATGTGGCCTCAACAAGGTCACATATGTTGCCATGTAAATCAGGAAGAGTTGCATCCACCACCCTGACTATTTGTCTGGTGCTGCATTCACTACATGCCTGTACATCTATGACAGCCCAAAACATGCATCTGATAACACTTGCTGTGGTACTTGTGACAGTGGCTTGATGAACAGCAGTCCTCTTGTGAGCACCCCTGTCCATCCGCCTGTGTGGAACTAGTCTGCACTCTGGCTATGTACAGTGACTACACTCACTCCTGCCATACTCACCACACTAGCCTGTTCCATGTAACCACCTGCCAACTGTCCCATCATCTGTGGCTTCTGGGGACAGGGCATATGTGGGCATTGCGACTGTGTCTGGAGACATTGTGGATGACTGTGGGATGCCAACCAATGGCACAGATTCAGCCCCGGACAACACCCCCTGGGCCTGAATATGACCATCATCATTGCTAAAGTCTGTAGAGACACTGACATCAGATACTGAGCAGGATGGACCGCAACCACCATGACCACCTATGGGGGAAAAACAACATACAACATATGTAAATTAATAAAACAAATTATGCCAGATAGACAGCTCCAAACAACGAGAGGTTTATTGTTGTAAGTGCTTTCATTCATCCACAGTGCACAATGAACCTACTTTCCAACTCCCAGCATGGTTTCAGACCTTCCCATAGCACTACTACTGCCCTCCTCTCCTTTATGGACACCATCAACAAAAACCGTAACCTTAACATGCTTTCCTCTGCACTTTTCATAGACCTGTCCAAGGCTTTCAACATGATAAATCACCATATACTCATAAACATTCTCAAATCTCTGTCACTTGACATACTAGCTATACAATGGTTCCAGTCCTACTTAAATAACAGGCATCAAGTTGTGCTCTGGAACACCATTCTTTCTACCCATCTACCTGTTAACATTGGTGTCCCTCAAGGGTCCATACTGGGCTCCCTCCTGTTTTCTATATTCATCAATGACCTTCACCAAGTAGTTCCCCAAGCAACATGTATACAATACACAGATGACTCTACACTTATATGCTCAGCCACATCTGTATCTGGACTTCACCCCCTTACACAATACATATTTAACTCTGTAGAACAATGGTTTATACAACACTGTCTCCTACTAAACCCTAAAAAAAACTAAACATCTCCTTTTTACACCTACTAGTAAATCTCCCCCAATAGACTTCACTGTAACATCCAATAATGGTACTCTTATATCCCAAGATCTTACTACCAAACTGCCAGGTATCACCATAGACAACAACCTTAACTTTGACACCCATATCAACAACACTTTGAAAACTATTAATAAAAAATAGGCTCTCTTTACAGGATAAAACCCTTTCTCACTCCTGCAACTAGAATAACTATTGCCCACACCCATCTAATCTCTACCATTATTTATGCCTCACCCGTATTTACTAATCTGTCAAAAAATAACCTTAGGAAACTAGAAAACTCCTACAATAATATAGCCAGGTTTGCCACAGGTAACCCTTTCAGAACACACTACTGTATTAATCTAAAGCATCTAGGGTGACTTGAATGACAGCAGCAGCTGAAATTTAATCAACTGGCCATCGCCCATAAAATACTTTATCAACCTGCCAAGACACCCATCCTATCTAACCTTATTCACCCCTACTATAACCTGAAGTCCCTAAGATCTTCACAAAAACTTCTTTTAAATATCAATAAATCAAACAATAGGGATGGAGACTCTCTCTTCTCTAATACTGTTGGAAAAACCTGGAACCTACTTCCCTCTGAACTTTCCATACTTCCCACTATAATTCTGTTTAAAAATAAACTTAAGCTCTTCCTCAAAACACATTGGATGTGCCCCTGTACTAAACCTGACTGACCAACATACTCTCGTTACTTGATTCAACCTTACCTTCTCATCTCTGCAATAATTTAATCTTAACAACTACTATCCTACCTCTCCATCATAGTCTTACTTATTACTGTATTCTCTAAAAGTAACATGTTTTACTACTAGATGTATTACTCAACTGCTACTCCTTTTTACTTTCTTTTTATCTTCCTTTCTTATCTACATTTATACTGTACATTTTTAGCTATTATTCTTTCTGAACATTTAATTGCAACTTCATTAGTATTTGTACTAAGTCTAGTCAAATATTTTGCATTTTTTATACTTTATTAATGTGAGACCACTTAAAGTTTTTTTTTCCTTTACTGTGAATGTATTTGCATTTTAAATATGTACTTTTGTAGATGTGAATTTTATTTGAATTGTTTGGAGCTCTCCCCAGGCCTCTACTGAAAATGGACATATAGGCAGCTAGACTAGCCCAGTCAGCAAATGTAAAATAAAATAAATTCTTCAGACATTACCCAAAATTCTTTAGAATATAAAACCCTGCCAATTATGCCATTAAGAAATCAATTAATTAAAAAAAACATTCCTTTTTAAATATTCAAACTAAAATATTTATTATTTAAAAGTCTGAATATACTAAACATATTATTGTTAAAAGCTTAACTTCATAGCTACTTCCACCTTATATTAAAAATGCAAGGACAAACACAATGATGTGTATATATATGAATAAGTGTACTTCAGGATAACTTTACCAATGTTATAAGGTAAAACCATACTAGAAAGATAAATGTTCAACATTCTTTTATCTTTCCGAAGAGTTTAACTTCAAAATACTTTTGATAGAACAATGTTCATTTAGACATGGTAGGGCATAAGCATTAGTTTTAAGTTGCCATAGTAATTCACATTCTTCTAATTTTAATTCCCAAGGCCGACCTCTTATATTCTTATTGACTTGTTCTATTATGGTAAATTCAAACTTATGTGTGGGTTTTCCTGATATGTGTTTCACTAATGCATTAGTCCCATTTTATTTGCCTATGTGATATTGGTGTTCATAAATTCTTTGTTTGAATGCATATTCAGTTTTACCTATATACAAACAGTTATATTGTTGGTAAAGGGCAAGGTACACTATTCCTGTTGTTTCACAATTAAAATTTCCTTTAATTCTGTATCACTTATTTTGCATGTTGATCTCATTCCCAACTCTTATGTATTTACAATAATGACAGCATCCCCATTTTCTCATACCCCAGTATCCATTGCTTATTGGATTGTAGGGCCTCTTCTATATATAATATGTGGCCTCTCCTGTAAGCTTTTAAGTGCGTCGTTCTCCTCAGTTCTAAATGTCCAATTTTTGATTAAGATGTTCTTTATTTCAGGGGCATCTATGGAAAAGGACATAAGAAAACTCACATTAAACCCAGAATTTGTGTCTAGGTCATTAATGAAGCTACTTTGTGATATAAACTCTAACTCATGGTCCCTATGCCCCATCCAGGGAATGGGTTTAAAGTGTCCCACATTCCTTTTTCTACTAACTTCTTCCATCAGTTTTTCAAATAACTGTGAAATATACCCTCTTCTAATGAACATGCTTTTTAAATTGTCACATTCAAGATAGAAATCGGTATCCGAAGAAACCATTTTGGCAGCTCTCACCAATTGTCCCTTGATAACCGCCTTCTTCTGATGGAATGGGTGATTGCTGTGAAAGTGCAAGAAGGAATTAGAATAGGTGGGCTTCCTATAAATTCGGGCTGCATACCTATTATTAATCCTATCTTTATATAGCTGTACATCAAGAAAATTGATAGATTCTGTTTCAAATTGGTAGGTAAACTGTAGGAAATTGGTTAATCCTGTGATTACATTAACAACATTTTTAGCTGTATTAAATGTGCCCTTTCATATAAATAACACATTGTCTTGGTACCATGTGTACCAGATGGCATTTTCCTTAAAGATGGGATTTTGGAAAAGTTCACTTTCCCAATAAGCCATGACACAGTTAGCAAAGCTTCCCCCACAAGGGGCACCCATAACTACACCGTTTTTTGTAAAAGGTATTCTTTATTAAACAACATGTAATTATTAGATAATACCAAATCAAGGAGGGTCTCTAGTAAAGTTATGTCCCTACTGTCAGCCCCTTTCAAAAAAGGAATTCACACACCATTGTAAGCCTAGCTCTTGGGGTATGACAGTATAAAGATCTTTTATATCAACTGTCACAAAGTTGTAATCCTCACTGAAGTCTAGTTTATTAATGTTTTTCAAGAAGCCCCAGGAGTCACGGCAGATCTGTGGCTCACTATTAAGAAATGGTTTAACTTTATTGTCAACCAACTTGGCACAAGCGTATGTGATTGATTTACGTCCGTCTACGATAGGACAAAATGAGGGGTTAGTGAGGTCCTTATGAATCTTATGTGAGGCAAAAATAACCAGTGTCACAGGTGCTGCCATAGTTAAATAATGGTATGTGTTGATATTAATACTATTCTCAATAAACAAATCATTCGGCACTGTTCTCACCCTTTGATATGCTCCATTAATTTTGTTTAGTGTTACTTTCATATAGTTAGCACTTTCCAAAATAATCAGCATTCTTTGCTCATAATCTAATTAATCCATAAAAACAAGCCCACCCCCCTTGTCAGGTTTCATAACTCTCACATTACATGTTTTAAGCAAGTTCAACAAGTCTCTATCATCAACGGACATATTTCTATTATGCTGATTATACACTGTTTTATTGAGCATAGCCCTAATGTCCATTTCACACACTTTCTCAGATATTGCAAGTGTCTCATGAATGGGAGGCTTGAAAATACTTGAAACTCTTAGGTCTCCACAAAAGGAGTTATTGCCCAATAGGACAGTCAAGTTCATTTTCCGTATAAACAGTTTTAAATCTAATAATGCTTTTGCCAAATTGTCTCTGGTATCTGGTACAAAAGTTAGTCCTTGCCCTAAAATACCCACAATTTCTTGAGGTACATTAAGGGAGGAGTAATTATAAATTTTAAAATCGCCTTTGGAGTTTGTAAGTACAATAGGCTTACTTACAAGAGCTGTAGTTATCTCCTGCGGCAATTCTGTTTCTTACGTTGTTGCTTGGAATTCTTCCCATTGTATGACTGAAGTTGCTGTTTGTTGCGACCCCTACGAAAAATCCTGGTAATTAGAATTATCGGGTCTATATTAGAACATCGAAGTTTCAAAACTTCGAATGTTGTAATATCGACCCCTATTCAGCGAAAGCTGAAAACATCGAACATACAGAACAGCAAATTTTTTCCTAGGGAAAACATTTGCTGTTCCAAAACACATACACACAACACAAGCACACCTAACAAACAGCAATCTACACACATACACCTAAAATCTTACAGCTAACCCTACACTAAAGTAAACATATATCACTAACTATCCACTTACCTTAACCCAAACCCTAACCCTAAAGTCCATCACTATTGCACACTCATCTCACCCAAACCCTAACTCACCTACCCCGCCCTAACCCTCACGTCCACACAATCGCACACTTACCTCACCCGCACCCTAACCCTAACTCACCTAACCCACCCTAACCCTCATGTCCACGCAATCGCACAAATACCTAACCCACACCCTAACCCTAACTAACCTAACCCGCACTCAATCACACACTTACCTGAACCCAACCTGTAACTTTCCACCACAGTGCTGAAAATACTGAAGCAACAGAAATGGACAACCGAATTCTTTCCCTAGGAAAAAATTTGGTTTTCTGTTGCTTCGATATTTTCAGCTTTCACTGAATAGGGGTTGATATTAGAACATTTGAAGTTTTGAAACTTTGATGTTCTAATATAGACCCGAATTATCAGTAACTGGAACATCTGGTAGATGATAGCTGTTATTCTGTTGCTGGTTCCCTCTAATATATTTGCTACGTCGAGATGGAGATGACTGAGTTACTTCTTCTTCGTCGGCCATGTATGACTGTTCCAAGTTATTGCCCGGCTGGGGGTGTTGAATGTTGGTTACCCAGACAACAGAAGCATCATTACCACGTTTAGTTTGAGAATCCGGTGGCGAAGGATATACCAAACCATTGTCGTAATCGTATTTGTCACGTCTTATTTTTCTTTTTTTCACTTAAATAGAATTGCTAATGGTGTTATCAATACTAGTGAATATTCATGAATAGTCATAGTTATAGTGCTCGAAATCCAAAATCAGACGTAATGTTACATTCGTGTGCTTCAATGTCCAATTTTAGATCTTCCATTTCAGAATTGTATTGTTTGATAAGCATTTCCAAAAATTCCAGACCTTGCCTATGAAATAGGGATATTAACTCATGGTGGAAGTTAGAGTTATTAATTAGTCCATAGGGTAGTACCATTGGTGCAACCCCTTTGGAACTAACTTCTTCTGTATACATTCCTGAAAATAAGATACTTCCAATTGAAGTTTTTTAAATTTATGTAGTTTCTGGTCTAACATTTTTAAATTGGATATTAAAGGTCTTTGCAAAGGTTCATGTGAATTATTTTCAACAGAACAATCAGTGTCCAAAGTAAAAAAGGTTGATGTTTTCAAATATTCGGCCATAGAGGGAAAGCTGCCATTCAAGAATTGGTTTGGATTTTGTAACTCCTTCTCAGCATTAGTATTGCTACTCACACACTGAGTACCTGTAATTTGGTGCATTTGTCCATTGCTCTGATTTTTCAGAGGTACCGAAGAAACAGAAGCATAGGTTATATTCTGCCTATTTGCACTTGAGCTGGTGGAAGTAGAAGTGCTTCCTTTTTGGGAAAATAAAGACTGGGAAGCAGGGCCGCCACCACTGGCCATCTTAAAATGGCAAAAAAAACCCAAAAACTTTTGACCAACAAGTAAAACAAATGATGCCAGATAGACAGCTCCAAATAACCATTTTTACCTTATAATGTTGGTAAGGTTATCCTGAATTACTCTTATTGATATATACACATTTTATATTTTTAAGTCACATCATTGTGTTTGTCCTTTCATTTTTAATATAAGGTGGAAGTAGCTATAAAGTTAAGCTTTTAACAATATGTTTAGTATATTCAGACTTTTAAATTATAAATATTTTAATTTGAATATTTAAAAAGGATTTTTTTTTAATTAATTGATTTCTTAATGGCATAATTGGCAGGGTTTTATATTGTAAAGAATTTTGGGTAATGTTGTCTGAAGACATCCATTTTGTACTGTGGATGAATGAAAGCACTTACAACAATAAACCTCTTGGTGTTTGGAGCTGTCTGTCTGGCATCATTTTACTAGTTGGTCACAAGTTTGTTGTTTTTTTTGTCATTTTAAGATGGCCAGTGGAGGCGGCCCTGCTTCTCAGTCTTTATTTTCTCAAGAAGGAAGCGATTCTACAATAGGTGGGTTGACTAATGAGGCAAATGCTGTGGGCAATCTTACTGCTTTGGTTTAGCAGTTGACGGAACGTGTTGATGTCCTATCAAGGAGAATTTCCGGACTGGAGTTTGGTAACACAACTGCTGAAAGACCTGCTTCCACTTCCACCAGCTCAAGTGCAAAAAGGCAGAATATAACCTATGCTTCTGTCTCTTTGGCACCTCTGAGTAATCAGAACAATGATCAAATGCACCAGATTACAGGTACACAGCATGTGAGTAGCCATACTAATGCTGAGAGGGAGCTACAAAATCCAAACCAATTCCTGAATGGCAGCTTTTCCTCTATGGCGGAATATTTGAAAACACCAACCTTTTTTACTTTGGACACTGATTGTTCAGTTGCAAATAATTCACATGAACCTTTGCAAAAACTTTGATATCCAATTTAAAAATTTTCAGCCAGAAACTACATAAATATAAAAAACTTCAGTTGGAATATCTTATTTTCAGTAATGTATACATAAGAAGTTAGTTCCAAAGGGGTTGCGCCAATGGCGCTACCCAACCAGACTAATTAATAACTCTAACTTCCACCATGAGTTAATATCCCTATTTGATAGGCAAGGTCTGGAATTTTTGGAAATGCTTATCAAACAATACAATTCTCAAATGGAAGATTTAAAATTGGACATTGAAGCTCTCGAATGTAACATTGTTTGATTCGGATTTCGAGCGCTATAAATATGACTATTCACGAATATTCACTAGTATTGATAACACCATTAACAGGGCTATCGAAGTCAAAAAAAGTAAAATAAGAAGGGACAAATATGATTATGACAATGGTTTGGCCTATCCATCTCCATCGAAGTAGTAATGATGCTTCTGTTGTCCTGGTAACCAACATTCAACACCGCCAGCCGGGCAATAACTTGGAACAGTTCTACATGGCCGACGAAGAAGTAACTCAGTCATCTCCACCTCAATGTAGCAAATGTATTAGAGGGAACCCGCAACGGAATAACAGCTACTGTCCACCAGATATTCCAGTTACTGATAATTCTAATTACCAGGATTTTTGTAGGGGCCGCAATAAACAACAACTTCAATCATACAACAGGAAGAATTCCAGGCAACAATGGAAGAAACAGAATCACTGCAGGAGATAACTACAGCACTTGTAAGTAAACATATTGTACTTACAAACTCCGAAGGCGATTTCAAAATTTATAATTACTTCTCCCTTAATGTACCTCAAGAAATTGTGGGCATTTTAGGGAAGGGACTAACTTTTGTACCAGATATCAGAGCCAATTTGGCAAAAACATTATTAAAACTGTTTATATGGAAACTGATCTTGCCTGTCCTACTGATCAATAACTCCTTTTGCGGGGACCTAAGACTTTCAAGTATTTTCAAGCCTCCTATTCATGCGACACTTGCAATATTTGAAAAACTGTGTGAAATGGACATTAGGGCTATGATCAATAAAACAGTGTATAATCAGCATAATAGAAATATGTCCGTTGATGATAGAGACTTGTTGAACTTGCTTAAAACATGTAATGTAAGAGTTATGAAACCTGACAAGAGGGGTAGGCTTGTTTTTATGGATGAATTAAATTATGAGCAAAGAATGTTGTTTATTTTGGAAAGTGATAACTATATGAAAGTAACACTAAACGAAGTTAATGGAGCATATCAAAGGGTGAAAACAGTGCTGAATGATTTGTTTATTGAGAATAGTATTAATATCGACACATACCATTATTTAACTATGGCAGCACCTGTGACACTGGTTATTTTTGCCTCACATAAGATTCATAAGGACCTCCCTAACCCCTCATTTTGTCCTATCATAGATGGATGTAAATCAATCACATACGCTTGTGCCAAGTTGGTTGACAATAAGGTTAAACCATTTCTTAATAGTGAGCCACAGATCTGCCGTGACTTCTGGGGCTTCTTAGAAAACATTAATAAACTAGACTTCAGTGAGGATTACAACTTTTTGACAGTTGATATAAAAGATCTTTATACTGTCATACCCCAAGAGCTAGGCTTACAATGGTGTGTGAATTCCTTTTTTTGAAAGGGGCTGACAGTAGGGACATAACTTTACTAGAGACCCTCCTTGATTTGGTATTATCAATTAATTACATGTTGTTTAATAAAGAATACCTTTTACAAAAAAACGGTGTAGTTATGGGTGCCCCTTGTGGGGGAAGCTTTGCTAACTGTGTCATGGCTTATTGGGAAAGTGAACTTCTTTTCCAAAATCCCATCTTTAAGGAAAATGCCATCTGGTACACACGGTGCCAAGATGATATGTTTTTTATATGGAAGGGCACATTTAATACAGCTAAAAGTTTTGTTAATGCAGTCACAGGATTAACCAATTTCCTACAGTTTACCTTCCAATTCGAAACAGAATCTATCAATTTTCTTGATGTACAACTATATAAAGATAGGATTAATAATAGGTATGCAGCCCAAATTTATAGGAAGCCCACCTATTCTAATTCCTTCTTGCACTTCCAGAGCAGTCACCCATTCCATCAGAAGAAGGCAGTTATCAAGGGACAATTGGTGAGAGCAAAATGGTTTCTTCGAATACCGATTTCTTTCTTGAATGTGACAATTTAAAAAGCATGCTCATTAGAAGAGGATATTCTTCACAGTTATTTGAACAATTGATGGATGAAGTTAGTAGAAAAAGAAATGTGGGACACTTTAAACCCATTCCCTGGAAGGGGCATAGGGACCATGAGTTTGATTTTATATCACAAAGTAGGTTCATTAAATTCTGTGTTTAATGTGAGTTTTTTTATGTCCTTTTCTATAGATGCCCCTGAAATAAAGAACATCTTAATCAAAAATTGGACATTTATAACTGAGGACAACAACGCACTTAAAAGCTTAGGGGAGAGGCCACATATTACATATAGAAGAGGCCCTAACCTTAAAAGACTTTTAGAAAGGAATAATCCAATAAATGGATATTGGGGTATGAGAAAGTGTGGACGCTATAATTATTGTAAATACATAAAAGTTGGGAATGAGTTCAACATTCAAAATAAATGATATAGAATTAAAGGAAAATTTAATTGTGAAACAACAGGAATAGTGTTCCTTGCCCTTTGCCAACAATGTATCCGTTTTTATATAGGTAAAACTGAGTGGGCATTCAAACAAGAATCTATGAACACCAATACCACATAGGCAAAAAAACTGGGACTAACACATTAGTGAAACACATATCAGGAAACCCCACACATAAGTTTGACTTTACCATAATAGAACAAGTCAATAAGAATATAAGAGGTGGGCCTTGGGAATTAAAATTAGAAGAATGTGAATTACTATGGCAACTTAGAATAAGAAGTTATGTACCTACCATAACGTTCCATGTTAGTTGTCTTCTCTCGCCTTCTTTCTTGCTTGATTGGGTTTGGAGCCGATCCTCGGCTCCAACTCGGCACTTGCTAAGCTCAAGAGTCACTTTTACCAGCTCGAGGCAGCCCCATATCCCATGATGCAAGGCGGTAAGTACCCAGATCTCGTTTGATGACAAAGGGCAATAGCACCAAGCATAAATACTTCCCAAAGGAAGAAAGAAAGCCTACAGGATGAAAGAAGGACCAGATCTGAATGGTCTTCAACATAACAATCTCTTGTAGAAAGGTCTGTCCAGGCCTGGGGGAAGGAGGGAGGGTCGCAAGAAAGAAGGCGAGAGAAGACAACTAACATGGAACGTTATGGTAGGTACATAACTTCTTAATGTTAAGTTGTCAATCTCGCCTTCATTCTTGCTTGATTGGACCGCGTCCCTAGCACCTCTATCCTGGGTGGCTCAACGGAACAGACTCTTGAGGACTGTAGAGCCAAAACTGGCTCTATCCCTGGAGGCCAAGTCCAATTTGTAATGGGAAACAAAAGTATGAGGAGTGGCCCAAGTGGCCGCTGCACAAATAGTGTCTAAAGGAAGTCTAGCTTGAAAGGCTGTAGAAGTAGCTAAGCTCCTAGTTGAATGTGCTTTAGGTTTTGAGCACAGCTGTTTTCCCCTGAGCAGATAAATTTCAGAGATGACAGAAGAGAGCCATCTAGATAAGGTCACTTTAGAAACAGGAAGGCCTTTCCTGTTATCTGCATAGGAAACAAAGAGTTGATCGGATTTCCTGAATTGTTTAGTTCTGTCCAAATAATATCTGAGTTGGCGGTGGACATCAAGATAATGTAATTTTGTTCGATCTGTTTGAATAGTTTGGAAAAAATACAGGGAGTTCAATGGATTGATTCAAATTAGCCTTTGAGGCGACCTTAGGCAAAAAGGTCGGATTAGTTCTCAATGATACTCTGTCCTTGTGAAAGACCAAATAGGGGGGTCGAACTGAAAGAGCTTGAAGTTCAGACACCCTCCTGGCTGATGTAATAGCTACTAGGAATAATGTTTTCCAAGAAAGAAATTTTAGGGAACAAGAAACAGCTGGCTCGAAGGGGGGAAGAATCAAGGATGTCAGCACTAAATTTAGATCCCATTGAGGAGGAGGATTCCTGATTGGAGGCTTTAGCAGGAAAATTCCTTTCAAGAAGGCTTTACAAAGCCTATGGGACATGATATTGTGATCTGCGATCCCGACATGAAAGTTCGAGATAGCAGCCAGTTGAACTCTAACTGTGGAAGAAGAGGAGCCTGCATGAAAAATCTCCGCTAAGAAGTCCAAAACTGCCTGAACTGGGGCAGTGAAGGGATCGATATTCTTGGCTTTAGCCCAATAAGAGAAACGCTTCCATTTGCTTGTATAAATCCTCCTGGTAGAGGATTTTAAAGAAGCTACTATGATGTCTCTAACAGGGTTAGAGATCAAAGGAAGCCTGGCTAAGGAAGGAAGTGGAGCAACCATGCTGAGAGGTTGAGAGAAGGGATAGACCGGTGCAGCTGACCGGATTGGTGAACCAGAATATCTGGCACTGCGTCCAGATGCCATGGCTGCACCAAAAGGTGACGATGGAGGAACGGAAACCAAATTTGTCGAGGCCAATAAGGAGCAATGAGAATCATTTTGGCTCTCAAAATGGTAGCTTTCTGGATAACCTGAGGAATTAGAGGAAAAGGAGGAAAGGCATAAAGAAGTCCCTGGGGCCAATCCTGGGTCAGAGCGTCTCTGGGGGGATGGCCTGACAGAGGGAAGAGAGAGAAGAAGTCTGGGCATTTGCTGTTTTGGGGAGTAGCAAAAAGATCGCAACATGGGCGACCCCATTCCAGAAAAATCTCCTCCACTATAGATTGCTTGAGAGACCACTCGTGAGGCATGAGAATAGCTCTGCTCAATCTGTCCGCTAAAATGTTGGTTTTCCCAGGGATGTGCGTTGCTACCAGAAACCGATGAGAGGAGATCGCCCATTGCCACAGTCTGAGTGCTTCTCGACACAAGGGGTAGGACTTGGTTCCGCCCTGTTTGTTGATATACCAAACTACAGACATGTTGTCTGTGTGGACTGCAATTGTCCCTACAGGAAGAGAGTCGTTGAGGGCTTGCAACGATAAAAGCACTGCTCTCATCTCTAGGACATTTATGTGCAGTTGGTACTCGAACAGTTGCCATGTCCCATGAACCATCCTGCCCTGATAATGCCCCCCCCACCCGATCAGGGAGGCATCCATGGTGACAGTGGCTACCGGGGATGGGGGTACAAAGTGTCTGCCTTGGTGAATCTGGGGAGAAGTGATCCACCAAGCAAGATGATTTTTGCAAATCTGTGTCACCAGAATTTGGTGATGCATTGGAAGTTGTTGGTAAGACCACTGAGTGAACAACATCCACTGAAGAAGGCGCATGTAGAAGCGAGCCAGGGGAAGAAGAGTAATGGCCGCAGCCATGAGACCTAATACTTTTAGAACCATTCTGGCCTGTACCTTCTTGTTGGCTAGAATGATCCTGACATGACTTTGAATGTCTGAAACTCTTTGGTCTGTAAGGGTAGCTGACATCAGAACAGTGTTTAAGTTTGCGCCTATGAAAGTAATAGACTGGCAGGGCAATAAGGATGACTTTTCGAAGTTGATCGAGATGCCCAAATGAGAACAAAGATTTATTGTGTAATCCCTGGCTTGAACAAGCTGATGCCTGGTGGTGGCTGACAGGAGCCAGTCGTCGAGATACGGAAACACCTGGAATCCTTGACGTCTCAGGTGAGCCGTGACCACTGCCATGCATTTGGTGAACACTCTGGGGGCTGTGGTGAGACCAAAGGGCAGGGCTCTGAACTGGAAATGACTGGACCCCAGCCGAAGCGGAGAAATCTCCTGGAGCGTCTGTGAATATATGTGATAGTACGCATCCTGAAGATCTATTGAGCACATCCAGTTGTCCTTCTGCAAGAAGGGCAGAATCGACTGAAGAGTGACCATTCGGAATCTTGTCTTCCTCACAGACTTGTTGAGTCTGCTGAGATCCAATATTGGTTTCCAGTCTCCCGTCTTTTTGGGGACCAAAAAGAACCTTGAGTAGATTCCGGGCTCTGAATGGTCTGTTGTAACTGGCTGAATGGCTCTTTTTTGCAGTAGTTTTGAGACTTCCAACTCTGCAATTTCCCTTAGACCGGGTGGTATGTCTGGAAGGGAATTTGAGGGATAGAAAGGACTTTCCTTGAAAGGAATTTTGTAACCCTCGGATATGATCGACTGTACCCATCTGTCTTGAGTGAGAGAACGCCAGGCTTCTGGGTACAGTGATAGTCTTCCCCCAACTGCCTCCAAGGAGGGACAGCCGGGCAACATCTCAGGGATGCTGAAAAGGCTTGTCAGAGAGAGACTCTCTGTTTCCCTGGTTTTGTGGACCCCCTCTGCCTCTAGAGCGGCGTCTGTTGTTGTTACCCCCTCTGCCTCTAGGGGTAAACTGACCACGTGAATCCGGCGTGACTCCTTGGGATTTGCGGAACCACATTTTGCCACCCTTCTGTCCTTTGGGATAAGGTCTAGAAGGGGTGGAAAAACGGACTCCTACGGCAGAAAGAGTTTTGCCATCCTGCTCACACCTGGTCAACGTTTCCTTCACTTGAGGGCCAAACAGAGCTGACCCATCAAAGGGAGAGGTTGTGAAGGACGCCTTAAAGGGATCTGCAAAATTACATAGTCGCATCCAAGCTTGGCGTCTAAGAGCCACACCTGTACCTGCGGCCCTACTCGCTCCATCAGCAGCATATGATATAAGCCGCATGGAGGAGTTTGCAATGGAGTTAAGGGTTCCTAGCTGCGAAGCAATTTTTCCTGAGCCCCCGCAGCTGTAGGATCCTGCACAACTTCACCTAGCTCCTTAAGGATATCCCTTTGGAGTCTGGTGAAGTGACAAAGATAGTTCAGCGAACGCATAGCAAAGGTCGCTGAAGAAAACATCCGCTTACCATATCTATCCATGGTCCTAGAGTCCTTATTAGGAGGATGGACAGGTACGGAAGGATCTGCCAGTTCCTTCTTGGTGGCAGCCGCCACCACCATGGCATCAGCGGGGACACCTTTTGTAAGGAATTGCTTGTCCGACGGGGCAGTAATAAATTTAGAAGGCCTCCTAGGGACAGGCTCTACAGAGTCAGGTGCAGTCCAAGCCTTTCGAGCAATAACCTGCATTAAGGGGTCGAAAGGCGGAGACACCCAGGAGGTGGAGGGCCGAGATCCAAACGCCTCCAGGTATACTGACTCATCCTCAGAGGGATTGTTGGTGGACCAGTTTCCCCTCTGTCTAAGGAGTTCTAGGATGTCTGAGAAGGAGACATCCTCAGAGGGGGATCTTGGGGATCCCTCTGACTCATCTAAGTCAGTATCCAGTGATAGACTCGGGAGTCTACGTGTTTCCTCTTACAAGTCCTCTTCCGCGGAGGATCACCCGACAAGTCAGGAGAATCCTCAGAAGAGGGGGATATTCCCAGTGGGGAAACCTGAGGCGGAGGATCTCTGGGTCCGGGAGCAAGAGAAGTGGCAGAGATGTCAACAGGCACTATAGAGGGAGGAGCTAAGGGAACAGACTGCTGGCTGAGTCCAGAAGCCAGCACACTCTTCATCACCTCAAAGGCTCCTCTCCCAGGGAGGTCTGAGAGAACCCGCTCCGAAGAGCTAGGAACTCCAGGACCCACCGAAAAGGAAGGCTCCTAGGCAGATGTCGGAGCTGAACTTACCAAGGCCGAGGCTCCAGGGGGAAGAGCGGGGTCAGACAAGGGTCCGATGCCACTCACCCCCTCGGAGGAGACCAGGGAAGCCCGGCCACCGAATCCCTCTAAGGAAGGTCTCGAAGAGGAGATAAGAGTAGAGGCTGAAGGAGCAGAAGGGGGTATCTGTCCCTCAGCCGTAGCAGAAACTATTCCCAAAGACTCCAACTCCAAACTCTGGGGTAGAGTCGAAGGAGGAACAGCAATGGGGTGTGGACTAATAGTCGTCTGCTGAGATGGACTATGTAGCATTTGGGCCAGTGCCTGTGACTTTAGTAGTCTACTGACCACTCTCTCCAAATCATGGTCAGAAAGCCTGGATGACCTTGAAGATCGGCTCCGATGGCTCCGCTCCGAGAGGAGAGGCGAAGCCGGAGCCGAAAGTATCGGCTCCAAGGAAGGGGACCTAGACCTCTTCCTCGAAGGAACCATCGGAGCCGATGAAACTACTGAAACTGTCGGAGCCGCCAACTTACCGGCACTGACAGGTAGCTTCGATGTATCGGCTCCAGCCGGAGCCGATACGGCCATAAATGTAAGGGTGTCAGAGCCGATCGGAGCCGACACCGATGCCTGGGCCACATGGTGGTCGGAACCGATCGGAGCCGACACCGAAGTGGTCGAACCAGAGTCGGCACCGATAGCCATCGGTGTTGAAGGTTTAGGTAACCCAGAATTGGCTCCAGCCGGAGCCGATCTCGACTCTGAATGAGTCGGAGCCGAGGCCACAGGCTTGGACACAGAAGCCTGGGCCTTGGAAGACTTAGAAGTCTTAGATGGGGCCGACTTAGCCGGAGAGCCTTCCGGCTTAAGAAGGCCCCTCAAAATCAGTTTATTTCTTCTTTCCTGCAGGACTCTCTGGCTAAAAGAATGACATATAGCACAGGAGTCCTGCAGGTGAAGAGGCCCCAGACAGTACAGGCAAGAAGTGTGACCGTCTGTCAGAGACATCTTCTGACAGCACGAGTCACACTTCTTAAAGCCTGAGACCCTTTCTTTAGACATGGTGTAAAACACACACACACACACCAGTCCAAGAAATAAAATTAGATATACCAAAAGGTATCACTAACAGACACACACACACACCCTAACAGGGGGGGGGGGTGGGATGGGTTTTAGTCTGACTAAAAGTTTAGAGGAGACAGGGAAATTTTCTGTCAGAAAGGAATTAAAATTAAGTTAAAACTAATAATTTAAGGTTTTTTAGTAAAAAGGGGCTAAAATAGTAAAGTAATAATTCACTTACCAGGAGCTGGTAAAAGGAGGACCTCATCAGCGAAGCGGCAAACGAGATCTGGGTGCTTACCGCCTTGCATCATGGGATATGGGGCTGCCTCGAGCTGGTAAAAGTGACTCTCGAGCTTAGCAAGTGCCGAGTCGGAGCCGAGGATCGGCTCCGAACCCAATCAAGCAAGAATGAAGGCAAGATTGACAACTTAACATCTAATGCTTATGCCCTACCAAGTCTAAATGAACATTGTTCTATCAAAAGTATTTTGAAGTTAAAATCTTTGGAAAGATAATAGAATGTTGAACATTTGTTTTTCTAGTATGGTTTTACCTTATAACATTGGTAAGGTTATCCTGAAATACTCTTATTCATATATACACATTTTGTATTTTTAAGTCACATCATTGTGTTTGTCCTTGCATTTTTAATATAAGGTGGAAGTAGCTATGAAGTTACGCTTTTAACAATAATATGTTTAGTATATTCAGACTTTTAAATTATAAATATTTTAGTTTGAATATTTAAAAAGGAATGGGCTTTTTTAATTAATTGATTTCTTAATGGCATAATTGGCAGGGTTTTATATTCTAAAGAATTTTGGGCAATGTCTGAAGAATGCCATTGGGAAACACTGGAATAAACTTCCTCCCGAACTTACTTCAATTGCTTCTACTGCACTGTTTAAACAAAAACTAAAAGTTCACCTTAATAACCACTGGATATGTTCCTGCTCTAAACCTGATTAAAAATTTTCTTGGCTCTTTCTCCTCCTCACGGCTATTTGTCTCTCTCTCTTGCATTACATATCTTTTCTATTCTGTACTTTGTTTTGCAAAATGTTCTCTCTTTTCCTTCATCTCTTGCTTTCTCTAGTTGACTCTCTCTAATTGATTCCAATGATGAAATTATGGTAACTTATGGCTTATATCTTTAAATAGAATTAGTTATTCTGGTCTTGAGTAAATCACCTACCTCTTTTTTAAATCTGTTTGTTAACTTTGTTATTATATATTTGTTAGTTTTTGTTGTATTCCGTCCATGTCTTCCTGTGGAGCTTTTCTCCCCGGGCCTCTACTGAAAATGGAAATATATCCAGTTAGACCAGCCCGGTTAACAAATGTAAAATAAAATAAATAAATAAATAAATAAATAAATAAATAAATAAATAAAATAAAGTTCATTGTGTACTGTGGATGAACAAAAGCACTTCAAAAATAAACCTCTGGGTGTTTGGCGCTGTCTATCTGTCATCATTTGTTTAACTCGTTGGTCAAAAGTTTGTTGTTTATATGTAAATTAATACCTGCACTATACCATCTGCTGCTACACATGAACCCACACGCACACACATACAGGTGAGGTGGCAGACAGGCATTACACAGACCTCCCAATTGCCAACTGGTGACATTCACAACACAGTCAGACCACTACATACACACCCTGGACAGGCCCTCAACATCATGCAGTGCAGCCCTTTGTACTTCCTGTTACTACTTATATATACCTCTGTGATATGTGAGTAGTGTTAGTAGGTAATGGGCCTTTAAGTAGTACACACTGCACCCATGTACACATAATTGCTGTTCACCGATATAGCAAAGTAGCAACTCCTACAGAACATACCTCTCAACTGTGCAGAGTGTCACTGAATTTCTACATGTGTGGCTCATATTTCTGCTCTGTTCATCATAAATCCTGTATTTGTCTGGCACATTACTTGGATTATATGAGGACTAGTGTCACTATTCAACGACATATTTTTAGTCTCACTCTTCAAAACCTGCAGTACATGTATGTTACAACAGAACCAGTTACACTAACAACCATCTAAGCTTACAGTGGATATTATAAGTGTAGGCTCCCCTGTTAACATGCCAGGTTTGACTGATATATAACATGAGACCACAGAAATCATGTGATAACATTTCTCACCTTTAATGTGACCTGTAATCTGTGCAATCCAATTGAAGAACAAACACACTGGTTAGGGGTAACATGTAGAAGTTGAAATACATACAATAGATTGGTTGCATGACTGTGCACACCCTTAAACTAATACTTTGTTAAAGCACGTTTTGATTTCAAAACAACAGTCAGTCCTCTTAGAAAGGTGTGTATCAGCATGGCACATCTCGACTTAGCAATATGTGTACATTCTCCCTTGCAGAAGCCCTCCAACTCTGTTAGATTGCAAGGGCATCACTTCTGCACAGGCCTCTTCAGGGCACCCCACAGATTCTCTAGTGGATGTATGTGTGGACTGTGGCTGTGCCATTCCAAAACGTTGATTGTCTTCTGGTGAAGACATTCTTTTATGATTTTTGATGTGTGGTATGGGTCATTGTTGTGTGCAAGGGTGTAAGTCCTCTCCATCCACAGCTTTCTAGCAGACACATGATGATTTTGGGCCAAAAGGGACTGGTATTTTGAACTGTTCCTAATCACCTCCACCTTGGCTACAGGCCCACTTCCAGCTTATGAACAGCAACCCCAAAGCAGTACACTACCATCACTATGCTTCACCATGGGGATGGTGTTCTTTTGGTGATGCACAGTGTTGTTCTTGTGCCAAACAAACTTTTGGTATTGTGGCCAAAAAGTGCAACCTTGGTCTAATTACACCATAACACATTTCCCCACATGTTATTGGGGGACTTGATGTATTTTACTTGAGAAATTCACCAGACATGGATGTTGTTCTGTGTGTGAGAAGGCTTCCATCTTCCAAACATACCACATAGACCAGACATGTGGAGAATACAGGAGATCGTTATCACATGTAGTACACAACTGGTACTTGCCAGTGATTTCTGCAACTCCTGTAGTGTTGCTCCAGGTCACCTGGCAGCCTTCCTGACCAGTTCGGGTCTTGTCTTTTCCACACATTTGGAAAGATGTCCAGTTCTTTGCAATGTCACTGTTGCCCCGTATTTTCACCACCATTTGATGACTGTCTTCACTGTGTTCTATGGTATATACAATGCTGAGTAAATGTGTGTGTACCCTTTTCTGGACTGATACCTTTCACAAATGAGATACCTTTGCTGCTTCATAAGCTGTATGCGAACTATGGCTGTTGCTGTATCAGGCAACTGAGTAAATTTAGGATAATCCTAAATTTACTCAGTACAATAAATAGGACATGCTGGAGGGATATTTTCCTGACCCAGAGACTTCCCATACTCTGGAACAGGCTACCCATCTATGTAAACCAAAGTTCTTCATTAGCACTCTTCAAGAAAAATCTTGATGAGTGGATGGGAAATAGGAAATACACTCCGGGGATCACTTCTGTGTCTCTGCTCAACAGTGGCACAGGAAAATAACTTTCTTGGGTGGTGTAAGCCAGGAAACCTTGTTGGCTAGGCTTACATAGGTCCTTGGGCCAATAGCCTAGTACCTACCTATGAACCTATGAACCTGGTAGGACAGCTGACCATTATTTGCTGTTAATCAAAGAGCCTCTGTAATTGATGGCAGGTGTGTACCCAAGAAGACGTAATGCTATAATAATATTGAAAGCTGCTTCATCACAGTATTAGCTTCAGCCTGTGCACATGTATGCATCTAGCTTCTTGTAAGTTTTTTTATGTGCCATAATTGTTCCCCTAACAGATTTGTTTGTTTTACAATAGAATTGTACAAGTTATAGGTCACATGAAAAGTTGGAAGGGTTCAGAAATATGTTATTGTGCTTTCATTTTTGTATTTCACAAATACCTGGCATTCTAATAGGTGTGTATACACCATTTATATGCACTATATAACACTAATTTATAAAATATGTCCTTAGTTTTAGGCCTTCATCCCTCCATTTTGTCAGCCTTTGTCCAGATTTTTTGCAAAGACAGGTTGTGAGGTATGCTACAGATATGTGACATCTCCTGCAAATAGGCCCCTGTGATGACCACTGTGATGCAATCCAGTTAACCCCACTACAAGTGAACATGCAGATATTGCAAAATAGCTGTGAGGAACAAGTGTATGCATGGTCACATGCATGACCTTAACATGCCTGGGGTACTGGTGAGTCACAACAGGAAAATCCCATACTAACTGACTTCAGGCTGCTGTCCCACATGCAGAACAGAGGGACCTATGTAGCTGTGAGAGAGGTATTGTCAGCAGACTCACATTTGGCATTGGTACAAGATGAATGCTACATGTCTGCACAGGTACAGTACAAGCTATGATATTACACAATTTGCTGTCCCCCACCATAGATGTGCACATGTGTGCATTACTAAACCCCACCCACAAATGCAGTTTGAACTGATATATGCATCTAGATACTCTATTGAAGACACATGATTAAATTGATGTGCACTGTGGCCTTACCTAGACACTCCTCGCCTGTTGCCTGGGTGCCACCCAAATCCACGACTGATGTTTCATGTGTTGGCTGTTGTGTGGGGGCTTCCCCAAGGTTGGCAAGGAGCTCCTCTGTTGCTGTAAGTGGGGCCTGTGTGGCTGGACCCCCACCTGTAGCAGCAATACGGTCCCTGGCCATGGCAGCAGCCCTTTGCTGGGCACAATGTATCAGGTCAGTTGCCCAATGCCTGACCTGATTGTATGTGCGGCCATGGTGGCCCAAGGTGTTCACTCTGTGGACAAGGTCGTCCCACATATTTTGTCAGCTCTGGCCAAACAGGACCTCATGGTGCTGTATTATTGCTTCAGTAATAGCTGCATGCCACCTGGAAGACATAAACAGGGAAACACATCACAGGACCTCAGACGTTACCCATAGTTATTTATAGAGCCAGCACATCACTATTGCCTATAATTAGCCACCACTTACAACCACATCATACCCCTGTCATCCATCAGCACAGTATAAACCTGCATTGCACACCAGGTCCTGATGTGTCATGTTCCCCCCATTGAGGGCCAGTATATTGAATATACTGCCATTGATCATTCACGTTTGTGTAGAGGGATGAGAGTGGCCATCTTCCTTTGGGGTCTATATTATAACATCGAAGTCTTACAACTTCGAATGTTATAATATCGAACCCATTCAATCGAAACACCAGAAAACCGAACAGTCAGAATAGCAAATTTTTTCCCAGGGAAACAATTGGCTGTTCCGACAAACATACACACAACACAAGCGCAGCAAAATAAATAATCCACACACATACACTTCACAAAACTCTACACTAAACCAGACATACACCACTAGCTATCCACTTACCTTAACCCAACCCTAACCCTAAGATCCCTAACTATCGCACACTCACCTTACCCACTCCCTAACCCTAACTCACCAACCCCACCCTAACCCTCATGTCCACACAACCGCACACTTACCTGACCCACGCCCTAACCCTAACTCACCTAACCCGCACCCAATTGCACACTCACCTTCATTCGCACACTTACCTTAACCCGGTCCATAGCCTTAGCTCCACAGTTGAGGAAATAGTGAAGCTGCAGAAACAGGCCACTGAATACTTTTCCTAGGAAAGTATTTGGTGTTCTGCAGCTTCTCTATTTCCAGCGTTCGCTCTACTGGGTTCAAAATTATAACATTCAAAGTTGTTAGACTTCGATGTTATAATATAGACCCCTTCCTTGCAGATGGGATGTCAGTGGTGCTCAGGCTTTGCTTCCACGCTGTGTGTAATGGAGCTGGAAGCATATGCCTGAGTTAATGTAGGATGCAGCCAGGAATGCTCTCAGGTCCCATGGAGACTTGCTTTTGTTGACTTTGATTAGGCAGTATGCCCCTGCCCCCTGATGATGAGGGGAGTGCAGCTGCTGTGCATATCCACCTACACTGATGGCGAGCCAGGGGGGTGATGTTTGCCCTAAACCTGTTTGCAGCAGGTTGGCTATAGCTATGGTGTATGTGTATGTGGTGTGATTGACCACCATTACAGGGTGAGTTGGATTGTTGCCTCTGAGATTGCAGTCGGCCTTGTGATTGCCCTTGATGGGTGTGTCCAATTTGTACTCATAGTTAGCCTTACGGTAATCTGCCTTTGACCTTTTATGCTCGTTCAGACAAAGGTTGACTCACTGCCAAATTGGTGCCTGCTGCTACTCTGACCTGTACAGCCAGTATAGTGACCAATTATGTGGTTTGTGTATTGCTGCTGTCCAGCAAAGGGGGGTACTCTACTTTGGTGGAGACAGGTTTTACAGGTAAGGTATTGCTGAGTCCATACAGCTATGTCAGTGGTCATATGGCTGTTTGTGGTAGGGATGGACACAAGGTCATAACACAGTTGGACACCTCTCCAGTTTCATCCTAATAATCATGCTTATTCTAGTACCCATGTCTATGTCAGGGCAATGCAACAATCAGTAGCTGTAGAAATCTAACTCTGTTGGATACACAGAAACTGAGATTACACGTGTACAACATGTACAGTGTATTTACTGGACATTTTGCATCCCATTTCTGTTGTTATGAGGCAGCCAGGTACCCCTACTCATACATAGATGTGCACAGGTAATACCTGATATACATTTCTGTTCTATGTCAGCATGGCATCCTGTATTTACACTCTTGCTGTTCAGTCATTCCTGTCAGCATGTTAGAGCAGGACATCTGGAGGACGCTACACATACATAGGATGCAATAGGCCAATATTAGTGACACTTTCTTAATATTGCTGTAACATGCAAGTCATTTGATAGCACAGTAGTCTTTGCATTCACATACACACCCTGGAGGATGTCCAATATTCATATGGCAGGAAGAGGGGAGAAAAGCTAAGAGTGTGGTAGTGAGCCTAGGAACTTTTAATGTTGGCAGTATGACTGGTATGGGGACAGAGCTAGCTGATATGATGGACAGAAGGAAGGTTGAAATATTATGTGTGCAAAAGACCAGATGGAAGGGGCGTAAGGGTAGGTGTATCGGAGTTGGGTCCAAATAGTTCTATCATGGTGTGGATGGGAGGAGAAATGGTGTAGGGATTATCCTGAAGGAACAGTATGGCAAGAGTGTTTTTGGAGGTGAAAAGAGTGTTGAATAGGGTGATGTTAATGAAGCTGGAAATTTATAGTGTAATGATGACTGTTGTTAGTGCATATGCTCCGCTAGTTACGTGTGCGATGGATGAGAAAGAAAAATTTTGGATTGAGTTGGATGAAGTGGTTATGACTGTACCCAAGGGTGACAGAGTGATGATTGGAACAGATTTCAATGGGCATGTTGGTGAAAAGAGCAGAGGGGATCCGGAAGTGATGAGTAGGTATGGTTTTAAGCAAAGGAATGCAGAAGGTGATATGATGGTGGAGTTTGCAAAAAGGATGGACATGGCTGTGGTGAATACATATTTTAATAAGACACAGGAGCATAGGGTGACATACAAGAGTGGAGGAAGATGCACACAGGTGGATTATCTCCTGTGCAGGAGGGCCTGTTTGAGGGACATTGGAGACTATAAAGTGGTGATAGGAGAAAGTGTAGTTAGGCAGCATGGAATGTTGGTCTGTGGGATGACATTGGTGATCAAGAAGAGGAAGAGGAGTGTGACGGCAACACCTAGGATCAAATGGTGGAAACTGAAAAAGGTGATTGTGAGGTTGAGTTCAGGGAAGAGTTAAGACAGGTAGTGGGTGACAGTGAAGAGTTAAGAATATCTGTATAACTACAGCACAGCTAGTAAGGGAGATGACTAGAAAGGTGCTTGGTGTGACATATGGACAGAGGAAGGAGGACAAGGAGGCCTGGTGGTGGAATGAGGAAGTACAGGGGGGTATACAGAGAAAGGGGGTAGTGAAGAAGAAGTGGGAGTGTCAGAGAGATGAAGAAAGTAGACAGGGGTATAAGGAGATGAGGTGCATTGCAAAGAGAGAGGAGGCAAAGGCTAAGGATGAGGCGTATGAAGGGTTGTATGAAAGGATGGACACTAAAGATGAAGAATAGGACCTGTACTTGTTGGCTAGACAGAGAGACCAAAGGATGTGCAGCAGATAATGGTGATAAAGGATAATGAGGGATATGAACTCACAAGTGAGGAGAGTGTGTTGAGCAGATGGAAAGAGTACTTTGAGGGGCAATTGAATGAAGAGAATGAGAGAGATGGTTGGATGATGTGGGTATGGTGAATCAGGAAGGGCAAAGGATTAGCAAGGAGGAAGTAAGGATAGCTATGTAGAGGATTAAGAATGGAAAGGATGTTGATCCGGATAACATACCTGTGGAAGCATGGACGTGTTTAGAAGAAATGGCAGTGGTCTTTTTAACCAGATTGTTTAATGTAATTTTGGAAAGTGAGAGGATGCATGAAGGGTGGAGAAAAAGTGTTTGCATAACCAATTATAAGAATAAAGTTGATGTGCAGAGCTGTAGTAACTACAGAGGGATAACACTGATCAGTCACAGCATGAAGTTATGGGAAAGAGTAGTGGAAGCTAGGTTAAGAATGAGGTGAGGATTAGTGATTAGCAGTATGGTTTCATGCCAGGAAAGAGCACTACAGATCCAATGTTTGCTCTGAGAGTGCTGTTGGAGAAGTACAGAGAAGGCTGGAAAGAGTTGCATTGTGTCTTTGTGGACTTAGAGAAAGCATATGACAGGGTGCCTAGAGAGGAGTTGTGGTATTGTATGAGGAAGTCAGCAGTGGTGGAGGAATCTGTAAGAGTGCTACAGGATATGTACAAGGGTAGTGTGACAGTGGCGACTTCTGTGGTGGGAGTGACAGGTGCATTTAAAGTGGATGTGGGATTTCATCAGGGATCAGCTCTGAGCCCTTTCTTATTTTTAGTGGTGATGGACAGGTTGAAAGGTAAGATCGGACAGGAGTCCCCATTGACTGTGATGTTTGTACATGACATTGAGATCTGTTGTGGGAGTAGGGAACAGGTTGATGTGACCCTGGAGAGGTGGAGATATGCTCTAGAGAGGGGAGGAATGATGGTCATTTGGACTAAGACAGAATTTATGCATGTGAATGGGAGGGAGGATAGAGGAATGGTGAGGATATAGGGAGTAGAGTTTGCAAAGGTGTATGAGTTTAAATACTTGGGATCAACAGTTCAGAGTAATGACGAGTGTGGGGCAGAGGTGAAGAAGAGAGTACAGGCAGGATGGGAAGGGTGGAGAAGAGTGTCAGGAGGGATTTGTGACAGGCGAGTACCATTAAGAGTGAGAGGGAACTTCTACAAGATGGTAGTGAGCCCAGCTATGTTATCTGTGTTTTAGACAGTGGCATTGACAAAAAGGCAGGAGTCAGGGCTGGACGTGGAAGAGTTAAAGATGCTAGGATTTGCATTGGGTGTGATGATGGTGGACAGAATTAGGGATATGTATGTTAGAGGGTCTGCCCAGGTTGGACGGTTTGGAGACAAAGGCAGAGAGTAGCGGAATTATGTTGGTTTGGACATGTGGTGAAGAGGGATGCTGAGTATATTCTGAAAAGGATGGTAAGGATGAAGCTGCCAGGTAAGAGGAAAAGAGGAGGGCCTAAGATAATGTGTATGGATGTGGTGATAGAGGACATGCAGGTGGTTGGTGTGACTGAGCAAGATGCAGAGGACAGGAGGAAATAGAGACAGGTGATCCATTGTGGCGACCCCTAATGGGAACAGCCAAAAGAAAGAGAAGGAAATGTTGTAATGTCAGTCTTCACAGGTTGTCAATGATTTGCCAGACATAACACAACTCTATGAGTAAATGACTACAAATATGAGGCACACATATGGTCAGTGGGCATAACACTGGCCAGTTGAATGGTATGAGCTTAGTTTCTCAAATGCAGTTAAACACACACATCTGCAACAGTATTTCACTATGCAAATACCCTGTATATGTCTCTCACATTTCTGAGACAAACATGTATATCATAGTTGTATTCACAATTAACATATGGATATTTACAACATCCCAGTAGCTGGCCCAGCAGTGTCACGGTCAGTATTGCGCAACACACACTCCAGTAGTAGTCATATGTGAGCCATCCTTTCCTGGGGTGACTCAGGGGCCTGAGCTGTGATCTATGTCACTAAAGACAGACCCAGTTGCTATGGCCATAGGTTCTGATAAGCAATATATCAGTAGAGCAAGTCTTGTTGAGACATATTTGTTGAACTTCCTACTTCCCACTATTACATACCCCCTACTGTATTACATTACATACTTACTTTTTTGACATACCTTTTTTTCCCAGGTATGGTTGGTTTTATTCCAATATGTGTTGTTTGGTTTCTTTGTCTGTCTGTCTGTCTGTCTGTCTCTCTCTCTCTCTGCATAGGTTCATAGTTTCATAGGTAGTTACTAGGCTAGCGGCCCAAGGGCCTACGTAAGCCTAGCCAGCAAGGTCCCATAGCTTACGCCACCCAAGAAAGCTATTTTCCTGTGCCACTGTCCAGCAGAGACACAGAAGTGATCCCCGGGGTGGATTTCCTATTTCCCATCCACTCATCAAGATTTTTCTTGAAGAGTGCTAATGAAGAACTTTGCTTGACATAGATGGGTAGCTTGTTCCAGAGTATAGGAAGTCTCTGGGACAGGAATCTATCCCTCCAGCATGTCCTGTTTATTGTGGTGACAAGGTTTAGGTCACTAGAGTGTGTAGCTCGGAAGGATTGGGATTTCTTTAGGTGTAGCACGTCCAACAGCTCTGGGTTTGACATAGCTTTATATGTTAGGCAGAGATCACATCGGAGTAGGTGATATGCTATGGAGTAAAGCTGGAGTTTTTTGAGGCGGTCAGTGTAGGGCATTTGTTTGAGGCCAGTAATCCTCTTTGTGAGGTACTTCTGTGGCCTTTCCAGCTGCTGCAGATGTCTTGTGAGGTACATTGTAGGGTATACATCTGTTTTGCAAAGGCAGCAGCTTGCCTTTTGTAGGTAATGCTCATGAGCAGCTGATGGCCTGCACACCAGTTGGTGTCCCCCACTTGCTAATTGCATGCAGAACAGCTGTGGTGTTATTCCTATAGCCAATGGCATGGCCACACACACTCATATAATTGAGTACTTCATATGGGCGTTGCCCCTTTTCCTTGCCTGTGAGGACTTCATGGAGGTGTGTGAACAACAGCATCACAGAGAGTAGTTGGAAATACCTCTTACAATGAAAACTGTGGAGACAGCCCAACAAACTGGGTGAGAATGTTCCAGGCATAGGGACAGAATGTAAGTATTGCTGTTATACAGTTGAATTAATGTTAGTTTAACAGGGTTTGTACGGACATAGCTTTTCTGCGTGATTTTAAGTCTGACAGTGTTATGTGGTTGACATTACTCTCAACTGTAGGGCTATCTGTAGAATGGCCAGATTTTGGACTCTCATGTCTGGTGTGTTCCTCAGACATTTTTTGTCATTGGAAAATCAGCAGCATACTGTGAGGATTGCAGTCAGTAAATGGCATATTCCATTTGTGTCTGACTTCATATCCCAAGATATGTTACAACAAACCCTGTTACACCAGCAACTGTCTCAGTTTATAACAGTAAACTTTCATATATGCCCCTATTTTGAGCCTCTGTCCCCCAAGTATGCCAGGCTTTGTCCAGATGCCATGCAGTAAGAGGGTGTTAGGTAGGGTATATCATTATTTAGTGCCTTCATTCCTGATATCATCCCAGTGATGTATCAGACTGCCAGACATGTTATTTGTAAGAGGCCTTATATATGAGGACAAAGCCTGGACATTCTGTGGGACACTGTACAGCTGAGAGGTCTGTGTATTTCTGGTGATTGTTGACAGACTGTCAGGATTGTGTAGCAGTGTAGTGTGTCAATGTTATTTGTCCTGTGTAGGGAGGGGGTAGATGTATGTGTTATGGATCCTTTTCTATCTACCTGTGCATGCTTCTCCAGTTCCTGGTTGTCTATAAGCTGTATTATGTTTGTAGAGACAGACTGAGACATGTCCCAGACCAAGGTCAGGCATCATACTACACTGTGACTTGGGCCAGTATATCTAAGGGTAGTGTGTGAGTGGCAAACATTTTGAGATGTTTTTGTTCACACAGTCCTTATACTGTACTGTTCATTTGGCTTACCGGTATGTTACTGTGACTGTGTTGAAATTGGTTGTGGCTATGCACTTTCACACTGGTGTCTGTTTTTCAGTACTGTTACATCCCTGTAGTGCTTGATATATTTTCAAATGCATGTGTAATTCCCTAAGGCGGATTTGGGTTAGTGTTGTGTCAGTCTGACTGTAGTTTGGATGGTGCGTGGTGACATGCTTAGCAACTGAGTGTAGTTTCCCCTAATGTGATGTAATATCCAGATATTTGTAGGATGTACTGTTGCCTGGCCCCCATAAGTGTTGTGTATTTCTGACACATCAGTGGGATGATGTGAGAATTTAAGTCACTAACTAGTGAGAAATAATTGAGTGTTGCACTTGTGCTATTTCAGTCAATATATGTTAGGACAGACAGGAGGGTGTTACTGCAGCAAATGTGTCAGCTTATCTACTACAATATTTTAGATATGTCCCTATTTTCATACCTTTCTCTCCCCACTTTGTCAGGCTTGGTCCAGATTCACTGCCCTAAGGGGTTCTGAGCCTACCTCTCGACTGGCCGGATTATTTCAGAATGTCCAGGTTTATTGCTCATATTTCTGGTCTGTTCCACAGATTCATTATTTTTATTTCCCTGGTAAATCATTGTGATGATCTGAGGTTTTCTGACAGTAAATGATGACATACATTTCAGTTTCAGAACTCACATCCTTAAGAACATCTATGCTGAAACAAACCCTGCCACTTTGGCAACATTCTACATTTATACGAGCAATATTTAAAATATGTCCCTAGTTTTGGCTCATTCCCCCCCATTTGGACAGCCTTTGGGGCAGATTTCTTGCACTAAGAGGTTGAGAGGTATGGTTCTGAAGGTATGACTCCACTCTATATAAATATATATATATATATATATATATATATATATATATATATATATATATATATATTTTATATGCATATCTCTATTTATATTATTTATATTTTTTTCATATATTTGCATTTCCATACATATATACATGTGTATATGTATATATACAAAACCTGACTGATTCTACAGAATCTTTTCCCTACTGTTAAATGACTCTACTGCATGATATGTTTGAAAAAGCATTAGCAGTCTTTGCAACTCAAATGGTGTAGTAGTACATTGCTTAGATTATGTTGCACAGGGGTTTGAGACTTGGCAGCGCTGGTCATTTTGGTGCTAGGCAGAACAGTGGCTGATGGAAACAGAGTGATTAAATCAGTTTTAAGCAGTTATAAGCAGATTTGCCCAGGTTTGCATGATGCTAAGCGATGCCAACACATGGTTAAATGTACAGATGCTTAATCTGTGTTGGCTTTGCTTAGCATCGCGCAGACTCACTTGCTCCCGCTTACTCCCGCTTACTCATTACACCCATGCTAATTTCTTTAAAAGAAAAGAAAAAGGATTGATAGGAAAGTGGTGAAAAGGGTCATGCAGGGGGGAAAAACAATATGAAAGATAGCTAG
The DNA here is from genome assembly GCF_019279795.1 of Protopterus annectens. Classification (NCBI taxonomy): domain Eukaryota; kingdom Metazoa; phylum Chordata; order Ceratodontiformes; family Protopteridae; genus Protopterus; species Protopterus annectens. Next base: position 1,041,298,278 of record NC_056747.1, read on the forward strand.
GGATGTGCAGGACGGGTGTAGGGAAGGTCCATAGCTGTCTATTCCTTATACAGCAACAGCTGTGTGTTTGTACAGAATTTGGAGGTGAATGTGGACACTCAAATCCCAGAGAGAAGGGTGAAGACAACAGAAATGTGTTGTCAAGCAAATTGGACCAGATTACATGTGTATAAATATGGGGAGAGTCCTCAAGATTTGAGACATGCACTTATTAAACCTGTCTTTAAGGGAAAGGGGAGTAGGACAAACCCAGAATCATATAGACCCTTAAGTCTACTTTCATGTTGTGGAAAAATAATGGAGAAGATAATACTGGATAAGTTATTGTCAGAACTGGATAGGTTGGAACTTGAACCATATATCAGCATGCATATGTTGAAAATAGCTCTACTACCACCTGTAACATGATGTCCTATAGCAATATAATGACAGCTATGAATGCAAAATTGTGCTGTGATGTGATTTATATAGATTTAACTTCAGCATTTGACAGGATCATGCACAAAACACTGATCAATAAATTAGTACAACTAGGTATTGATGTACTGTTGATAAGATTGATAGTTGTATGGCTTACAAATAGGACATGGCAAGTATCACATACCAACTGGACAGGTGAAATCCTTGGTTACAGTCAAGGTGTCCCACAGGGCTCTGTACTAGGCCCTTACTTGTTTAGACTGTATCTTTCAGTCCTTACATTTTCATCTGAGGTGTTCTACAGTCTATATGCTGACAACCTGAAATTGGGTAAACTGATTACAAGTGTTACAGATAAGGCATATCTGCAAAATAATTTGACTAAATTGACCATTTGGGCACAGAAGAATATGTTGATAAATACATCAAAAACTAAGCATATGAGATTTGGGAGACATAAACTGAAAGGTGAATATTTAATACAGCACACAGTGATTGAAACTGTAGACTCATTTAAGGACCTGGGTATATGGGTAGATTCAGCTATGAGTTTTTCTAATCATATCAACCAATTGGCTAATGATAGTTATAGAACTATAGATTATATAAAAAGATTTATAAAGTCTAGGAAATCAAACATAATGAAGTCATTGTTTGTTAGTTACATTAGACCCAAACTTGAGTATGGAATAATAATATGGAAACCCTATAGGAAAACAAGCATGAATAAACTGGAAAGAGTACAGCAGAAATATACTAAGAGCATCCATGGATGTGAAAATCTAAGTCTAATCTAAGTCTAATCTAAATCTAAGTTATTATGAAAGATTAAAATATCTGAATTTGTACAGTGTCTCTTACAGCGATTTAAGAGGAGATCTTATTCAGGTATATAGGGCATTTAGGGACAACTACCTCTAGGAATGTTTGGGGTTATCAAAAAGTACTACAGAATCATCAGATAACTTATGTAGAAGATTCTCTAGGAATGAGAAGTATACTAATTGGTTCTCTGAAAGAGTAGCTGATGCTTGGAACAGACTACCAAATTACATTAAAGCAAGTACTAGTTTAGATATTTTTAAGAACAGCCTAGACATTTATTATGGGAACAAGTGTTTTGGCATATTGGCAAGCTAGAAGGGCTTTAATACCTGTGCTTGAAACATTTGTATTTATGTATGTATGTATGTATGTATGTGTGTGAAATGGAGAGCTATGTATGGAGCAATATTTTTTGGGTGGACTGATGCCCTTTTCTTTTTTTTTAAGGTGAGAATGGGATGTTTGGGAAGGATTGTAGGCATGTCTGGGCAGGTAGGTTGGGTAGGGAGACAGACAAGACAGATAAGACAGCAGATATGAGTGGTATATGACACATTAGGGGGTATACACATTTGACGGGGAGGGTGGTTGAGAATCCAAAGCCCATGGGCCCCCATATGGTTACAGTGGGACTGAGATCACCACCCATGGGCAGTCACCACTCCACCTTCACAGCCCCAAAGGTGGCTGTGTTGGGGGCTGGACAGGAGGGGCAGCCTGCTCCTCAATGTGTGCCAGGTGGCCCTCAATTTGGCACAGCTGCTCTCCAAACTTGGATCGAAGGGTGCTGCACACCAAATCCTAGACCTGACTGCAGGTGATGGCCTCCTGTCCATGCCCGATCCCAGTTGGGGGACGGGCACCATCCCCTGCAGCAGTTCCACCTGAAGGTGGTGCAGGACCAGCAGAAGAGGGAGATCCAGGTTGGGTCCCAGACTTCCTGGGGCACACTGTCACGGCCAGATGAGATGGAACAGGTGGATCCGCTGGGATCTGTCTTCCCAAATGTGCTATGTTGTTCAGATTTTACAAAATATGTTGGTTAGCCATGAACAACACATTTCAAGATTAGTTATAACAGCATGCATGTGTGTTCCAATTAACCCCATAAAACAGATTTGAAACAGTTGCATAGCAAACAGAACACGTGCATAAATGGAACAACAGTATGCATCATAACAGCATGCCAGTAACACTGACTGCAACAGGCCACCAACAATGGTATTTGAACAAGATATGTTAACATGCAAGCAATCAGACATATTAACAATAATATAACACAAGTCCCAACATTGGATTGGAGCACAACATACCTGTAGTATATGAGTAATAATTATTGATGCAGATGAGGGAGGGAGACAGAAAATCCATTAACAGCTATTTATGCTTCTATTTTCCACAACAGTACTGCTCAATACTCTATGGGTCTGCCCTCACTTTACATCTACCTATAGCCATAGCTTCTTTAGTACAAACATACCTATTAAACTGTCAGCCTGGAATGGTATGAGGCAAACTGTGACAACTCTGGGTACATGGCTAGAGTGGACTTATACATGCCAGGGTTACATATCTGGCACAGGAGTGGTACCCTGAACTGCTGTTATTTGAGTGTGCTACAGGCATACATCAACTGGATTCCTATCTGTGTCCAGGATTATTTTACGCAGTGACCACTAGCCGTGACAGTATGACACTTGAGAGACATGTATCGGAAATATACCTCTCAACCTCTTAAAGCATGAGATCTGTACAAAGCCATACATACGAGTGTGACAAAGGCCCATAAATATGAACAATTTTTAGATGTTGCTTTTACAAACTTAGAAAGTTGATAAAATTACAGATGTTGCACTTGCATGGCTTTTCTGATGGATATGACATCTGACACTTGTATGTTTATCGTTATTTTCTAACTTCAGTCTATAATGGTTTGCCACTGATTTGCCATGCCACCACTACTTTATGTAAAACGGACCACAAATCTGAGACAAATATCTAAACATTCAGTGAATGTCTGTACAGTTGAGAGGTATAATTCGGGAAGAGTGCCTATTGTATGTACATACCCTGCTGTCATTTACCTGTAAAACCTGTGGGAAAATATCTGTTAACATTACCTGACTGTTTTTACATTTATTCCTGATTCCTTGTGTGTAGATATGCACACATCTTAGTACAACTCCCTAGATTTGAACCATGTCTGTGTGTGCAAAAGTAGCAACTAAACTATTTCTCAGCACACTGAGCTACTGGGGAACTGCTGCTTTTTTGTTTCAATGGATGCTGCCTAATAGTCTCTTAGTTAGACAGTCTAAGACTGTAATTCTGTGATGCATGCATGACAGATAGTTATTGTACCATGCATCCCCAATTTGGATTACTACAACCTGGAAAGCAAAGGTTAACACAAGGCAATGCTGGATGGAACACACTTTGAAATGTGACATATTACTATTCAGGGTTCAGAGCTTAGTTCAGTATATATTTCACATTTCATTTATATCTCGTTTTACAGCTGCACCATCTATGGTTTCTCCTAACAGCTTGTTCACAGATGCACCTCAGTTAATGTATGGTGTCACAGCCATATTTGCTGTGATGGACCTCTATACATTATATATATGTCTACAACAACATACCAGAATAAACACAAAAGTTTTTTTAAAGGTCTTTATTGTACTTCAATATTCGTCAGTCATACTTTTTTATTTATTCAGTTCACACCGTAACAGTATACCTACTAGCAGTATGCAATATACTCCTTCTTAGCTATTTCAACAAAATACTGCAAAATAGATTTGTACTCACCAGCCTGTTGGCGCAGCCTCAGCAGTCTGTCACCTTGGGCTTCCACATTACTAGCTGCAGCTGTAGGACATTATGCATATCTGTCAATCACATTCTCAGGCTAGTATTTGCCACAGACTACTTGATAGTGATACTTACACACTACTGGAGTATTCTGGGCCCATCCATATTGGATCCACTGGTCCAACAGCACCCCCTTCCTACTCTTTAGGTTGGCATAGTGGTGCCATAACTGCTCACTAGTCTGGCTGATGCCTGTAGCACTGGTGAGGTCACATGCGAGATGGTCCCAGGCCTCTGCTTTGTATTGGGAGCCCTTTTACTGGCCCTGTAGCAGTCTCTCTTCATTTTTTTTAACAAGGAGTCCAGCCATTACCCTTGACTCCTGAATGCTCCAACATTGCACCTGAAGCACACCCCCTCTCCAATGCCAGCCATTGTATCTGCACAGATGGACTATAATAGATTATAACTGTATTCCCACCTGCACCATTTAAATAGTGTGATATTTCCTCCTTTTGATGTTATTGGGCCATTTTGAAAAGGTTAAGCTCTGCTAAGCAGTGCGTAAACCCGCTGAGCCAGTTTTAACACTGCTTACAGGAGAAGTTGTTAAGAAGTGTTTAACTGTGTCCAAATTAACTTAGCTGAGCTACCTGATGCTTAGCAATGGTACACTTGCTAAGCATAGCTGAGCATTACTAACCAGTGCTCACTTTTAATTTTTTAAATATATCAGAGGACTGACTTCATTATTAAGTGTATATTATATACTTTACATGACATCCCTCTATGTGCTTTCCTTACATTGGCAAGGGGTGTGACTATACTGTATGGGGCACTTGTGTGTACATGGGTGGTTTCACATGTTATATGCACTCACACTTACATTGTACACCAGCTACACTACCCTGGTTGACAAAAAACAGTTGCTACATGATTTAAGTTTACAAAAATAATTTTAACACTACTTTCCCATAGAAAAATAAGTTGCCTGCCGTGAACCATGAATGCCTGATTATAAAGCCAGGACTCTAACCACTACCCTCTCTCAGCTTGTCTGTACATTTTTATTTATCTCCTATGGGATGTTTAAGCTATGATAAGGAGAGGGCTATAACATGCACACATGCTTAGCTACACTTAAACATTCCTTAGCCTAGAAAAAAATATATACTATTATTATATTATTATGTTATATAAGTGAGTATTGTGGTGTTCTGACAAGTCATTGAGGACTGCAATTGGGAAATAATGACATTCATTTGGGTTTCGGGCTTCTATCCTTCAGAGACTCCTTCTAATACATATCCGGTTTTCTATCAAAATTCTAAGTGTGTGAGGGCAATTTTTCAGAAGTGTCCCTATTTTATTGTTTTTTCCTGCTATTATTTATGCCTTTGTCCACAAAGACTGCTGTCAGGGAATATTGGCATACATTTGCTTTCAGACATCTACCCTTCTGTAATCCATGCCAATGCATGGCCTGTTTTTTTATCAACTTTCTAAGCTTGTGAGGGCAATATGTATGTTGTGTCCCTTTTCAGGGATTTATTCCCCCTTATTTGTGCATTTGGACACATTTCCTGCTTTTGCAGGTTGCAGAGGTGCCGTATGGCACTTTTGCAATACAAGGGATGTATCACAGAACTTGTCACACACCCCCTGCATTGCTATCCTGATGCCGTGTGCATTTTAATATCCATGGACACTGAAATGATCATTTACTTCATTTCAGTGTTTACAGACACTGAAATACTGGCATAATAGTCAAGCAATTCTCTAATATTATGCCATATCCTATTAGAAAGTGCCATATGGCAATTTCAAAGTGTAGGGGCATGTTCAATGTCTGTGCACTACTTAAACACACCCCTGCACTCATTCACGGCTCATGTCCATGTAGATTGAACAGCAGCGCACCTTCCTGAATATGCAAAGTACACTGTTGTGCTATACGGACACCAACCAGTCCATGCAAGAATAGTGCTATTCTTGCACAGAGTTTATTGAATTCCAGGAGCAGTCTTTGTTATACACTATTTGTGTCTGTAATTTAAGATATATTAGAAAAAGAATATGTTTTCATTACTCAATGTTGTTTCATGTTTTGTTTAAGGAGGATAATGATTTATACTATGCTAATGGCCTAAAATCGTTTTATATGACTAAGTGTCACTGTTAGAACAGCAAGAAGTGACTGCTTCAGATGTCCTTTTCAAAAATATTATTTTAGGCATGCCATATGGAACTTGATGGCAAGAATATGTAGATACTTGAAGGGCATTTTGCCAGATGAGTATTTTGACAAAGATCCCAAGGATAATGGACAATACTTACAATGTTTGATTGTCTATAGGGAATCTAGAAGCTATTTATATCAAGATGTGTCTTATCTATTCTACCAGGAGGCAAAATTTGCATTTAAATATAGTATGCTCTAAATAGATAATTTTTAAAGGTATGCCAATATTTATATATATTTATTCCAAAGTATTTTTGTTATATAATGGTTATGTATATCTATATATATATATATATATATATATATATATATATATATATATATTTATATATATATATTGTGTGTGTTTGTGTTGCATAAATATATATCTACATACAAACATGAATTTCAAAATCTTTTCACTAAACAAAACTGAAACAGCCTCCCATGCAAAACATCTTGGAATAATTATAGATGATAACCTTCAGTTTGACCTGCATGTTCAAAATAACATAAAAAGAGTTACTAGCAGGCATATAAATTTTTCTGAAGACACTGTAGAACACAAAACAGATGTTGAATGGATAGATGAAATAAAAGAAAGAGTAAGAAGTTCAAATGTACAGGATATAAAACAGAATGAAGTAACGGCCACAGAAACTGAAACAAAATTAAGAAAATTTCCTAACTGGAAAACCCCAGGCCCAGATGCTATACCTAACTTCTGTATAAAAGTATTAACATATTTACATGAAGATTCAGCCCTGAGTAAGCACTACTTATACACACACCCTGAATAGTCTCCAACCAGGTTAACACCAGGAAAAACAATGCTCCACCTTAAAAGAGAACCTGCAAGACATTCTAAACACTATAGAATAATAACGTGCCTTCCAATGATGTACAAACTATTGTGATGACCCAACACTGCCAACTAGTAATCAAGGAGCCTCAGTCTTCATCACTAGTAACAGTGGGGGATGTTCAGTGAGAGGATAACAAGTATACACACAGTATTTCCAGATGCAGTTCTCTGCATCAAGTACATATTCCCTTAAGAGCACACAGAGACCACAGTCAGTCCGGGGATGGTTTCTCAGTATTTCTCCAGATCCCCAATAAAACTCCCCACTGACACAGCTATAGAGTTGAGATCTCAGCTGAGTGACTGAGACAAGATCTTCAGCACTCTCTCTGTCCAACCAGTGCTTCATGCCCCTGCCCAAGTAGCTGACACACACACTCTTTGGGGTTTGATTTACACACACACACACACGCACACACACGCACACACACACACACACACACACACACACACACACACACACACACCCACGCGCGCACACACGCGCACACACACACACCTGGGAAAGGCTGGCACAGGTTTACTAGCTATGCCCCCTTCTGCTCAGACTATAAGGTGGTTTTCACTGCCACCAGTCACACCTGCCAGCTACCTTAAGGCCCTTAACAAAGGGTGTCCAGTCTTACTGTGTAATATTAAAATTAACACAAATGGTAGTTTCACCAAGAGCAAGACTATTAGGAGTGGTCTTGCTCAGTGTCACCAAATAAATATGGAAATGCTCTCAAAACTTAAAATCTCTCCACAGATCAGCCACACTAAAAGGCTTAAATATATTTAATAATAAATAATAAAAGAACAAGACAATACTAAATATATATTCACAGTCACAACAGAGTTCAAAACCACAAGAAAATTTTAAAATAACATTTTAGTACAGGCTCACACAAATAAAGAAAAACATCTAAACTAAGCTTCACTATATTCTTGGCTGAATCCAAGAGCATTATACTATTCGTTAGAGACTTACTTCATTAGAGGTACATGTTTTTTATTGTTGTTGTCAGGTCCAAGACTGAATGCAGAATGCTCTGTCTCACTAAGAGACTTCTCAAATTAATATCTAAAATATTACTGCTGGGATAGCTTGCAGAATGACATCATTTCTGGTCATGTGACTTCTAGTTTCCAGGTCAAAATCCCCATTGCTAGAAGCTGGCAGCATTTAGCGTCCACTTGTAAAAAAAAACAGACAAGGGCTTTTCCTCAGATCTCTGGCAGATGAAGTGATAAAACAATTGCATTACTTCATGCTTCAAAAGTAGCAATTAGTTCACTCCAAAGATAATACAGAAATTGTCCTAGTACAGACCGTGTGTCTCTAGCTGGATTGAAAACTTGAGAGATAGCATCTTTATTGCATTCTGTAAAGTAATTTATTGTCAGCTATTTTTTCTAAAGTTTGCTGGACTGAAGTTAACCCTCCAGTTTCCTCTGTTAACATATACATTTAAAGAGTAACAATAGTGCATGTACATTTCTGTTCTCTTCCAGTAGGGCACACTGTGGATACATTTCAAACAGCACTTTGGAAATACCTTTTCAGTACACACGTTTGTACAAGCAGCTTGATATACACATGATATACAGTTCTAATACATTTGTAACACAAGCATCTTGTATAAATCATTTCAATAGTCACCAATGATATATAATTATTTACAAAATTAGATAGCTGTGCTGGCAGTATCTCCTTTCATCACAATTGATGCTGATAGAGTTTACATTTATTTAGAAGAAAATTCAGTCAGGGCAATAGAACAACATGGTAGCAAAAGAAAGTCATGGGGAACAAAGGATAATTTGTTGTTAAAGTCATAATAGAGAATCGTAGAAAGGAAAATAATCTAAGTATGTCATTGACAGATTGCAAAAAAAATGTCATTAGCATCTAACATTAATGGATAAAGACATGCTTACAGATGTATAAGCTATACCCTACATTGGTCAATTAAATTACAGTGTTCATGAAAGAGTGGCAAACTACTTTGTAGCTAAGCAATGACAAAGGACAAATTATTATCCCAGGAATAAAAATTAAGGTGGATATTCCAGTCTGACTCTTTGTCACTGCTGCACTTTTGTCTTGTCCTTAACCTACTAAGCTGTCTACTTAGATTAGGTCATGGTTACAATATATCTCTCAGAAAATAACAACGTGTAAAGACTTTAATCTTCTTTTTGTGGATGATTTAAAACTGCATAGTTCATCAGATGAGAGCTGAAAGCACAACTGGAAGTTTACAAAACTTTCTCAGATGATATAAGAATGTCATTTTGATGTTGGGAGGATGGCCTAATGGTTAAGGTGTTTGCCTTACAAACACAAGGTACAGGGTTTGAATCTTACAGGGGATAATTGGCTAGGCTTAAAATGGCTTGCAAGGGCCTTTAGCCTAGTACTAATCTATAAACCTATAAATGTGTAAAAACAACATTTAAAGCAGGAAAGCTGTAACACTAAGAAAATATCAGTCTGGGATAGGAATGGGATATAAAGGAACTTGAGCAGGAGGGAGTGTATAAATATTTGAGAATGGATGAAAGATCAGCAATAAAACATGAGTAAATGCAAACAAAAGTAGCACTGATAATTGAAATTGCTACTCCTAGTGATTACAGTGTCTTGCATGAAGAGAGACACAGAGTTATAAAATACTAGGATTTTCAGGCAAAAATGAGGGCAATGTAGAAGAAGAATACCCAGACAGATCCAGCAGTAGTAGGAGCAGTGGGACTCATAAAAATAATTTACTCATATTTAGATATGTTACCAATACATATGAATTGCAGAAGGAGTCCATTCTGGGCATATCACAGGTGCTGGGAATAGCACTTTTGACTATCATCAAAATTTCACAAGCTTTAATCATACTTTGACTTAGGAAAGGGGTCCATTCCTGTCATGCATACCTCTCAATCTCTTAGAGCAAGAAATCTGAACAAAGCCAAAAATAAAAGTGGGACAAAGTCCCAAAAATAGGGATAATTTTTAAATATTGCTCTTACAAACTTAGAAAGTTGATAGAATAACAGGTTTTGCATTAGCATGAATTTTCTAAATGATATAAAGCCCATAATTCAAATTTACCACTACTTTGCCAGAAAACCACAATTTTATAAAAAATGACCAAAAATATGAAGCCAAAATCTGGACATTCTGCAAAATTCTGTAGAGTTGAGAGGTATGCTGTCATAGTATTAGAAACCCAAATGATTTAGATAAATTAACCCAGCAGAAAGCATTTAAATTTTCAACATCACCAAAACCATTCTTGCCACTACCTACCTTTTCACATTTCTCTTATAAGGTCCACCCATCCTAACCAACCTACAGGCTACAGTTAAAAATAAGCTGGTGGCATGCTATGATGAGGTTGCAAAATTTGTCACCAACAAAAAATACCACACCCACCACTGTATTGCCTTTTAGACACTGAATTGGCTCAGACTGCCTCTCCCCTTAGATTATGTGTTGCTTATCTTCAGACACAACATTTTTAAAATGATTGCCCTGCTCTTACCCCTATTCTCTATTCCTATCACCCTATTAGACTACTTTGAGCTGTTGCATCGTATTATACGTTCATAGACATGTTGCCCTTGTGCGCCGTTCTAAGCCTAACCAATTTTCCTTTTAAAGGTGAAAATCAAACCCTGGACCTTGTGGCTGTGATGTAAACATCTTAATCATTATGCTAAGCTCCAACCATTTAATTTTTTCATCTTTTCAGCATACATAAACCCAGCAAATTATTTGTCCAAAGTCATACTCTGATGCTAAGAACTGGAATTATTCTATTCTGCTACTTAGACCTACTGCACACCTCTACATATTTAAGAATCTACTAAAAATACCTAAATAAAACATGTCTCTGCTGAACTAGTCCCAGCACCCTCCCAAGAATACTTCTTACTAATTCCTTCTTTCTGAATGTGATAAAGGGAAATATATTTTTGACTAGAATATGTTATCTAGTCATCTCTAATCAAAATAGGGTAGTAAATGTGTTTAATGTCATTTCTATGCATTGCAGCTTGTGAAGTTCACACTGTATTAACTGAAATTGTGATTTTTTTTTCACTGAATATGGTGTTCTTCTGTATTTGTTTTTATAATACTATATTTAATTGTAACCATATTGTGTCAATGTGGATCTTTTCTCCTTTGGCCTCTGCAGAAAATGGGATATTATCCCAGTTAAATTTTACCTATAAACAAATAAACAAATGTCAAAAAAAAAAAAAAAAAATATATATATATATATATATATATATATATATATATATATATATATATATATATATATATATATATATATATATATATATATATATATATATATATATATATATACATATATACATACATATACAGGTTTACTATCAAAATCAAGAATCACAGTTCTTAAGTCACTTCAGTCATTTAACTGAAAATAAATGTCAGAAATAAAAAGTTGTTTCATCAAAATAACGACAGTAGTAATGTCGATAATTTGCAATTCGATATTATCGACATTACCCAGGTTACCTTGACTTCCGATGATGTTTTACTTACGTTTTGCAGCCCCCCTGCACCACCAGGTAAGGATCTGAGTCCCCAACACCCCCTGCATTTTATATATACAAACGCCGAGTTTGTACTACAGTGAGCAAAAGGGCGAATTTCCCGATCCCACTGTAGTGCGGTTTCCAATCAGAACGTCAGCCTAATATGAGTGAATGCACACTAGAATTCACTAAGGTGAATTTGAACATTTTCAGATAGACATTACAAAAAACTGGGAACCATCCTAGTTTTGTGTAACTGCCATTCAACATTTTGATAGTAAACCCATATACATTGACATATACATAGACACAGCCATATACAAATGCATATGTGACTCAAAAGGGTAAATACTCATTTGGCTGAACTGTTTAGTGGACATAAAGAGAGAATGTAAAATGAGTGAGTTGTTATTTGCGAGAATCACTTATGGTTGTGTGAAAAATTTATATAATATAGGTAAGTGGGTGTGCTCAGGAAAATTAATATTTATGAGTTTATGAAAACCAAGTAGTATCTCTTTTATCTGTTGTGCATCTTAATAATTTGGAGTGTATCAACATTTTGTTAAATTTACCATTAGATTTGTATTTTACCAGTATGTGTTTATGAATACAGAAATTAATGTAATACAACTCATTGACAGCATCCTGAACAGACTTATTTGAGTCACTGAAGATAGTATACCACTATGCCTTCATAAATATGTAATTTATTGCATGCATATATTAACTATTAAAGTTGTAGTGACTACATGAACGTCTTTATGCTGTCAAATCACAAAAAGATAATAATATTTTGTATAAACATAAGAGGGTATGACATTATGGGTAAAATGTTCTTGTTTTACTTTTTGGATTGGGTGTGGCTAAATTTTGGGCCAAGGGGAATTCCTTGACAATCTGCTTGAATTTAAAGTGTTGGTATGGCAGATTAAATGCAAGATAGTATCTTAGTTTAAACAAATATACCAGTCTAAAGAATATGCTATAATACAAGAAATAGATGTATTAATATGAATTTACAGTATAGTTTATATAGCATTTTATACATACTTTCCTATTTTTTAATTAGGCAGTACCCTTTTTGACTTAATTCTTTTCATTGGATGCTGTCTTCTGATTGGTTGCTGTATTTTTTCAATCTGATTACATTTCAAATGTGTACCTGTAGTATTTGTTCTGAAGATGTTTCTTGTTTTTAATTGAGGCAAGAGAACTCAGCAGTTTTAATGAAGTTGGACGTAATCAGTTGTTGAGGGTTTAGATTTATGAAAGGCTATATTAAGTCAGTAATTAAGTCAATAACTATCAGTTTGGGCTTTTATCCCTTGGCCTCCATCCACTGAAAATGTGCTTCTACCCAGTCAGACAAATAAATAAATAAGCAAAGCTATCATGCATGCTATTTGGTGTTCATTAAATGGCTATACACTTACTATAGAGACTCAAAACAAGAGTAAATGACAGAATATGCTAATGAATGCATAAGTAGCTGAATTACATGCTAATTAGACAATCCAACATGGTGAAGCTATTTAGTAACCTATAAAGCAATTGTCTAGACTTAGTGGAACCATTTGCTCTGAAATTCAAAACTCTTTTAATTACAGCATGATTACACTTAAAAAATGTTATCAGTAGTTTGTTGCCACCATTAATCTATGCATGCAACAGGCTTTAAATCAAGGTGATGGTGGTCCTGCTGCTACCAGACCTCTGCCAAAAAGAAGAAGGATGTTTGACTTAATATGGACTGCATGATACCAGGTAGACAGAGATGCAGCAGAAGAAATATGCAACCTTTTCTGCCCTCACCTGAGGCCCAAGGTAGGTGTAGAACCTGTTTGAAAAAAAAAGTATGATAACTGCTTAGTCCCATATTCAAGTAGCTATATGTCCCTAAGTTGAGACTTCTGTCATGTGTACAGTAATTAGGTAAAGGCCACAAAAGGAACGGAGAACAAAAAACTTTACTCAAACCATTTTAATAAAATAAAAAAGAAGAAGAAGAAAAATCCAATACACACAAAGCGCTTTTCATCCAGTCAAGTGATCGGACTTCATCAGACAAGACAACAAGTTAAAACACTGCTTTTTATATGTAAAATACTCCCCTTCCATATGATTTTCAACCAATAAACATACCCTGGTTCAAAGAGGATTCCACCTGTAAACCTATCATGAAGTAAAATTTTTTTTACAACTTTGCTATTTCAAATAAACCACAGCACTACTAACTATAAAAAATGGGTTGTGTATATATTAAAAATCTTTATAGCAATAACACCAACTATGCTAGGTAAAATATATACATATTAACAATTAACAATGTATGAAATATAAATCATATATCCTAATAAAAACTTTAGTGCATAAAGGCTAGAATCCCCTAGCCATCCTTCTCAGCTTCAAAATACATGTAATTGATGTGATGTAATTTAAGCCTGGCTGTCTACTAGAATCTAAGCGTAGCTGCCACAACAACTCTTGCCTTTCCAACAACAACTGGAAAGGACCCACCCTAATATCGGATACAACCTGCCCAATAATTCTAAAATGGAATACATTGGATGGGTAACTAGCACAGTGTCTTGCCAACGCATTCTCTGTTTTACCCCTGTTGATGCTATAGGTATAGGTAGGTGACCATCCCATTATGATTTTTAAAAGGAGTAGAAATATGAAAGCCCTGTTGGAGACATCCAATCACACTGTACATAGGACACCAGGGATGTATAGGTGCGAATCATGTAACTTTTGTAAATATATGGCCTCTGGGTCCACTTTTTTTATTAGGAACAGGACATACAAAATTGATGGGAGATACAACTGTAACTCAAAATCTGTGGTTTATCTAGCCCAGTGTCAAGCCTGTCCAGCATTCTATGTTGGGAAAACTGACAGGAAACTTAGAGAAAGGATTTATGAACATACCTATAGCATCAACAGGGGTAAAACAGAGAATGCATTGGCAAGACACTGTGCTAGTTACCCATCCCATGTATTCCATTTTAGAATTATTGGGAAGGTTGTATCCAATATTAGGGAGGTCCTTTCCAGTTGTTGTTGGAAAGGCAAGAGTTGCTGTGGCAGCTACGCTAAGATTCTAGTAGACAGCCAGGCTTAAATGAGATCACATCAATTACATGTATTTTGAAGCTGACAAGTTTGGCTAGGTGATACTAGCCTTTATGCACTAAGGTATTTATTAGGCTATATGTTTTATATTTTGTACATTGTTAATTGTTAATATGTATATATTTTTGCCTAGCATCGTTGGTGTTATTGCTATAAAGATTTTTAATATATCCACAACCCATTTTTTATAGTTACTAGTGCTGTGGTTTATTTGAAATAGAAAAGTTGTAAACATTTTTTAACTTCACGATAACTTTATAGGTGGAGTCCTGTCTGAACCAGGGTATGTTTATTGGTTTAAAGTCATATGGGAGGGGAAATGTTTTACATATAGAAAGCAGTGTTTTAACTTGTTGCCTTATCTGATGAAATCTGGTCACTTGACTGGACGAAAAGTGCTTTACGTGTATTGGGTTTTTCTGCTTCTTCTTTTTTATTTTATTAAAATGGTTTTAGTAAAGTGTTTCATTCTCTGTTCCTTTTGTGGCCTTTATCTAGTTGGTTGCTGTTTTTCCTGTTTTCTGATGTGTACACTAATTTCAGTAATAGTGTATGCATGATGTCTGCAATATCCAGCTATGGACATTGCCTAATAATATGCATCAAACATTTCACATTAAAGCACATATAAGCATCCATAAATAAATGAAAAATGTACAAAGGCTGAGCACAGTCATCATCACTGGCACAAGATGTTGGTGGGGAATACATGTGGGCAATTCTAACACCAAAGAAGTGAGTGTGAATGATTGACTTGTATTGCATACTTGTAAGTTCTGCAGTATACACACTGGTGTTGTCCTCCATGTGTGAACCCTCTTCTGAGGTGTCAGGAGCCTCTAACAATGGAAAGAATTTCCACAGTTTCAGTCACTGGTGGATTGTTAGCAGGGCCCTCTCCTCCTGGATCCATATGTTCCTGGCCAGTTTTACATGCCCTACATATCATGTACATTATTATGTCATTGGCCCTATATCAGATTTTCTGATATGTACAGCCATGGCCTCCTTACACTGTTTACTTAGTTGACCAACTGCTCCCAAATACAGGCATGGGACTACTTGTCATGTTTTCCTCTAAATAAAATATATTTAATATATATTACTGCTGGGATAGCTTGCAGAATGACATCATTTCTGGTCATCTGACTTCTAGTTCCCAGGTCAAAATCCCCATTGCTAGAAGCTGGCAGCATTTAGCATCTGCTTGTAAAATATACAGACAAGGGCTTTTCCTCAGATCTCTGGCAGATGAAGTGATAAAACAATTGCATTACTTCATGCTTCAAAAGTAGCAATTAGTTCACTCCAAAGATAATACAGAAAATGTCCTAGTACAGACCATGTGTCTCTAGTTGGATTGAAAACTTGAGAGATAGCCTCTTTATTGCATTCTATAAAGTAATTTAATGTCAGCTATTTTTTCTAAAGTTTGCTGGACTGAAGTTAACCCTCCAGTTTCCTCTGTTAACATGCACATTTAAAGAGTAACAATAGTGCATGTACATTTCTGTTCTCTTCCAGTAGAGCACACTGTGGATACATTTCAAACAGCACTTTGGAAATACCTTTTCAGCACACACATCTGTACAAGCAGCTTGATATACACATGATATACAGTTCTAATACATTTGTAACACAAGCATCTTGTATAAATCATTTCAATAGTCACCAATGATATATAATTATTTACAAAATTAGATAGCTGTGCTGGCAGTATCTCCTTTCACCACAATTGATGCTGATACAGTTTACATTCATTTAGAAGAAAATTCAGTCAGGGCAATAGAACAACATGGTAGCAAAAGAAAGTCATGTGGAACAAAGGATAATTTGTTGTTAAAGTCATAATAGAGAATTGTAGAAAGGAGAATAATCTAAGTATGTCATTGACAGAGTGCAAAAAAATGTCATTAGCATCTAACATTAATGGATAAAGACATGCTTACAGATGTATAAGATATACCCTACATTGATCAATTAAATTACAGTGTTCATGAAACAGTGGCAAACTACTTTGTAGCTAAGCAATGACAAAGGACAAATTATTATCCCAGGAATAAAAATTCAAAGTTGGATATTCCAGTCTGACTCTTTGTCACTGCTGTTCTTTTGTCTTGCCCTTAACCTACTAAGCTGTCTACTTAACAGAATAGGTCATGGTTACAATATATCTCTCAGAAAATAACAAAGTGTAAAGACTTTAATCTTCTTTTTGTGGATGATTTAAAACTGCATAGTTCATCAGATGAGAGCTGAAAGCACAACTGGAAGTCTACAAAACTTTCTCAGATGATATAAGAATGTCATTTGGTATTGATAAATGTGTAAAAACAACATTTAAAGCAGGAAAGCTGTAACACCAAGAAAAATATCAGTTTGGGATAGGAATAGGATATAAAGGAACTTGAGCAGGAGGGAGTGTACAAATATTTGAGAATGGATGAAAGATCAGCAATAAAACATGAGCAAATGCAAACAAAAGTAGCATTGATAACTGAAATTGCTACTCCTAGTGATTACAGTGTCTTGCATGAAGAGAGACACAGAGTTATAAAATAGTAGGATTTTCAGGCAAAAATGAGGGCAATGTAGAAGAAGAATACCCAGACAGATCCAGCAGTAGTAGGAGCAGTGGGACTCATAAAAAATAATTTACAGTCATATTTAGATATGTTACCAATACATATGAATTGCAGAAGGAGTCCATTCTGGGCATATCACAGGTGCTGGGAATAGCACTTTTGACTATCATCAAAATTTCACAAGCTTTAATCATACTTTGACTTAGGAAAGGGGTCCATTCCTGTCGTGCATACCTCTCAACCTCTTAGAACAAGAAATCTGAACAAAGCCATAAATAAAAGTGTGACAAAGTCCCAAAATAGGGACAATTTTTAAATATTGCTCTTAAAAACTTAGAAAGTTGATAGAATAACAGGTTTTGCTTTAGCATGAATTTTCTAAATGATATAAAGCCCATAATTCAAATGTACCACTACTTTGCCAGAAAACCACAATTTTATAAAAAAGGACCAAAAATATGAAGCCAAAATCTGGACATTCTGCAAAAATCTGTAGAGTTGAGAGGTATGCTGTCATAGTACTAGAAACCCAAATGATTTAGATAAATTAACCCAGCAGAAAGCATTTAAATTTTCAACATCACCAAAACCATTCTTGCCACTACCTACCTTTTCACATTTCTCTTATAAGGTCCACCCATCCTAACCAACCTTCAGGCTACAGTTAAAAATAAGCTGGTGGCATGCTATGATGAGGTTGCAAAATTTGTCACCAACAAAAAATACCACACCCACCACTGTATTGCCTTTTAGACACTGAATTGGCTCAGACTGCCTCTCCCCTTAGAATATGTGTTGCTTATCTTCAGACACAACATTTTTAAAATAATTGCCCTGCTCTTACTCCTATTCTCTATTCCTATCACCCTATTAGACTACTTTGAGCTGTTGCATAATATTATACGTTCACAGACATGTTGCCCTTGTGCGCCATTCTAAGCCTAACCAATTTTCCTTTTAAAGGTGAAAATCAAACCCTGGACCTTGTGGCTGTGATGTAAACATCTTAATAATTATGCTAACCTCCAACCACTTAATTTTTTTCATCTTTTCAGCATACATAAACCCAGCAAATTATTTGTCCAAAGTCATACTCTGATGCTAAGAACTGGAATTATTTTATTCTGCTACTTAGACCTACTGCAAACCTTTGCATATTTAAGAATCTACTAAAAAAATACCTAAATAAAACATGTCTCTGCTGAACTAGTCCCAGCACCCTCCCAAGAATACTTCTTACTAATTCCTTCTTTCTGAACGTGATAAAGGGAAATATATTTTTGACTAGAATATGTTATCTAGTCATCTCTAATCAAAATAGGGTAGTAAATGTGTTTAATGTCATTTCTATGCATTGCAGCTTGTGAAGTTCACACTTTATTAACTGAAATTGTGATTTTTTTTCACTGAATATGGTGTTCTTCTGTATTTGGTTTTATAATACTATATTTAATTGTAACCATATTGTGTCAATGTGGATCTTTTCTCCTTTGGCCTCTGCAGAAAATGGGATATTATCCCAGTTAAATTTTACCTATAAACAAATGTCAAAAAAATAAATAAATAAATAAATAAATATATATATATATATATATATATATACATGCATACATATACAGGTTTACTATCAAAATCAAGAATCACAGTTCTTAAGTCACTTCAGTCACTTAACTGAAAATAAATGTCAGAAATAAAAAAGATGATTCATCAAAATAACGACAGTAGTAATGTCGACAATTTGCAATTCAATATTATCGACATTACCCAGGTTACCTTGACTTCCGATGATGTTTTACTTATGTTTTGCAGCCCCCCTGCACCACCGGGTAAGGATCTGAGTCTCCCACACCCCCTGCATTTTATATATACAAACTCCGAGTTCGTACTACAGTGAGCAAAAGGGCGAATTTTCCGATCCCACTGTAGTGCAGTTTCCAATCAGAACGTCAGCCTAATATGCGTGAATGCACACTAGAATTCACTAAGGTGGATTTGAACATTTTCAGATAGACATTACAAAAACTGGGAACCATCCCAGTTTTGTGTAACTGCCGTTCAACATTTTGATAGTAAACCCATATACATTGACATATACATAGACACAGCCATATACAAATGCATATGTGACTCAAAAGGGTAAATACTCATTTGGCTGAACTGTTTTGTGGACATAAAGAGAGAATGTAAAATAAGTGAGTTGTTATTTGTGAGAATCACTTGTGGTTGTGTGAAAAATGTATATAATATAGGTAAGTGGGTGTGCTCAGGAAAATTAATATTTATGAGTTTATGAAAACCAAGTAGTATCTCTTTTTTCTGTTGTGCATCTTAATAATTTGGAGTGTATCAACATTTTGTTAAATTCACCTTTAGATTTGTATTTTACCAGTATGTGTTTATGAATACAGAAATTAATGTAATACAGCTCATTGACAGCATCCTGAACAGACTTATTTGAGTCACTGAAGATAGTATACCACTATGCCTTCATAAATATGTAATTTATTGCATGCATATATTAACTATTAAAGTTGTAGTGACTACATGAACGTCTTTATGCTGTCAAATCACAAAAAGGTAACAATATTTTGTATAAACGTAAGAGGGTATGACATTATGGGTAAAATGTTCTTGTTTTACTTTTTGGATTGGGTGTGGCTAAATTTTGGGCCAAGGGGAATTCCTTGACAATCTGCTTGAATTTAAAGTGTTGGTATGGCAGATTAAATGCAAGATAGTATCTTAGTTTAAACAAATATACCAGTTTAAAGAATATGCTATAATACAAGAAATAGATGTATTAATATGAATTTACAGTATAGTTTATATAGCATTTTATACATACTTTCCTATTTCTTAATTAGGCAGTACCCTTTTTGACTTAATTCTTTTAATTGGATGCTGTCTTCTGATTGGTTGCTGTATTTTTTCAATCTGATTATATTTCAAATGTGTACCTGTAGTATTTGTTCTGAAGATGATTCTTGTTTTTAATTGAGACAAGAGAACTCAGCAGTTTTAATGAAGATGGGCGTAATCAGTTGTTGGGGGTTTAGATTTATGAAAGGCTATATTAAGTCAGTAATTAAGTCAATAACTGTCAGTTTGGGCTTTTATCCCTGGGCCTCCCTCCACTGAAAATCTGCTTCTACCCAGTCAGACAAATAAATAAATAAGTGAAGCTATCATGCACGCTATTTGGTGTTCATTAAATGGCTATACACTTACTATAGAGCCTCAAAACAAGAGTAAATGACAGAATATGCTAATGAAAGCATAAGTAGCTGAATTACATGCTAATTAGACAATCCAACATGGTGAAGCTATTTAGTAACCTATAAAGCAGTTGTCTAGACAGCGGAACCATTTGCTCTGAAATTCAAAACTCTTTCAATTACAGCATGATTATACTTAAAAAATGTTATCAGTAGTTTGTTGCCACCATTAATCTATGCATGCCACAGACTTTAAATCAAGGTGATGGTGGTCCTGCTGCTACCAGACCTCTGCCAAAAAGAAGAAGGATGTTTGACTTAATATGGACTGCATGACTCAGAAATTGTAGCATGATACCAGGTAGACAGAGATGCAGCAGAAGAAATATGCAACCTCTTCTGCCCTCACCTGAGGCCCAAGGTAGGTGTAGAACCTGTTTGAAAAAAAAAGTATGATAACTGCTTAGTCCCATATTCAAGTAGCTATATGTCCCTAAGTTGAGACTTCTGTCATGTGTACAGTAATTAGGTAAAGGCCACAAAAGGAACGGAGAAAGAAAAACTTTACTCAAACCATTTTAATAAAATAAAAAAGAAGAAGAAGAAAAATCCAATACACACAAAGCGCTTTTCATCCAGTCAAGTGATCGGACTTCATCAGACAAGGCAACAAGTTAAAACACTGCTTTTTATATGTAAAACACTCCCCTCCCATATAATTTTCAACCAATAAACATACCCTGGCTCAGAGAGGATTCCACCTGTAAACCTATCATGAAGTTAAATTTTTTTTACAACTTTGCTATTTCAAATAAACCACAGCACTACTAACTATAAAAAATGGGTTGTGTATATATTAAAAATCTTTATAGCAATAACACCAACTATGCTAGGTAAAAATATATACATATTAACAATTAACAATGTATGAAATATAAATCATATATCTTAATAAAAACTTTAGTGCATAAAGGCTAGAATCCCCTAGCCATCCTTCTCAGCTTCAAAATACATGCAATTGATGTGATGTAATTTAAGCCTGGCTGTCTACTAGAAACTAAGCGTAGCTGCCACAACAACTCTTGCCTTTCCAACAACAACTGGAAAGGACCCATCCTAATATCGGATACAACCTGCCCAATAATTCTAAAATGGAATACATTGGATGGGTAACTAGCACATTGTCTTGCCAACGCATTCTCTGTTTTACCCCTGTTGAGGCTATAGGTATGTTCATAAACCATTTTTCTAAGTTTCCTGTCAGTTTTCCCAACATAGAATGCTGGACAGGCTTAACACTGGGCTAGATAAACCACAGATTTTGAGTTACAGTTGTATCTCCTATCAATTTTGTACGGCCTGTTCCTAATAAAAAAAGTGGACCCAGAGGCCATATATTTACAAAAGTTACAGGATTCGCACCTATGCATCCTTGATGCCCTATATACAGTGTGACTGGATGTCTTCAACAGGGCCTTCATATTTCTACCCCTTTTAAAAATCATAATGGGATGGTCACCTACTTTTTCTACAATCTCTCTTTCGGTAAGTTGCAATTCCGTATCAAGATGTTGTCAATACTGAAAGCATCCAAGCTAAAAGGTGTAATAAAACTAGGAACATAGTCACCTCCATGGGTTTGTATCCCTTGCTCCATCCCTACAGGGCCTCTAATATCTACATGTATTGGTACCACTTGGGTTCCATCTATATCCATTACAAGGTGGACACCTAAAATTGGTCTATAGGTCCCTGTTTTTCTTTTATGCTGCACTTCATAAGTGAGGTCCATAATCATAGTCTTGGGGTACTCTCTATGTAAAAACATGTGTTTTAACACTTCACATTCTTCAAGAAAGGCCTCCTCTTCAGTAACCATTCTAGCTGCTCGCACCAACTGACGCTAACAACTGATCTTTTTTGGTGGGTTGGATGTGAGCTTGTGAAGTGCAACAAAGAATTTGAGTATGTTTCCTTATGATATATCCTTGCAGAATATTGTTTCCTGCTTTTGTCTTTCCTTAAATCTATGTCTAAGTATGCAAACTTATCAATTTGAAAGTTACTAGTAAACCTCAAAAAACTAGTAGTGTTATTCAACATTTTCATGAATTGCTTGTGACTAAACATTATGCCACTGTGTAACAATTGTTCTGAAATTTTAAAGGATGTACTTTACTCACTGAAACACATATCAATAGCAAGGCAAAAGAGATGACGTTGTTGTTAGGAAATCATAGCTAAGGAAATGCTGTTCACAAAAATAAAGAGAAAACAGTTGAAGTGTTGCAAATATTTGTTTTATAGTGTGTGAGGAAATACCAGCTTAACTGTTACTAATATCACATTCATTAACACAGTTACTGGCACATTACAAAGGACAGCTTTCAGAGCTTGTTTCTGCTGCAGTTTTAATGTGAATTGATACAATCTCACATCTTCCTTACATCTAACCTATATTTTATCCTAACTCTCTAAAGTCTGTGTTTGTGGCAAATACTGACATCAAGTTCATTTGCGTGTTGTTAATTCATTAGTTTGATGGTTTAAATCCAGCAAGGGTGCTGTTTGTGTGAACTACTGATGTTTAAGTAGCATATGTTCATGGCAAAAGAAATCAAAGTGGAGGTAATCAGAAATGTACATGTTAAATAAATGTTTCATAATGTTAACTTTACTTTACATTTTTTCCCCTGCATTCTTAGTGCACCATTTAACCTTGCACACTCTTGACTGGCCCTAGCATTGAGCAACAGTTCATTTCCTAAGGTAAAAACTGAAAAAAATAATTTAGAATGATAGCATTAGTGAAGTTGAGACTGGTGCTGGTACACTTTTATCAGCATGCTACACAGTACTCAGTAAAGAAATTCCACCTATCAGCTATCTATTTTATGTGGTACAAGGTGTAAGTAAAGTGATTTAGAGAAAAAGGGACATAATGCAAGGTTCAACTCCAGTTTGCAGATATGTTTATGATTAGATTCAGAATAAATATTGACACCCTATGCTGTCTGTGAAATGAACATGCTAAAGTATGTGATAAATGATAAAACTGTAACCTGTAATCCACGTGAATTGATGTTAAACTATGTTGTGGTTGTAACCTCACCTCTTCTCATTATTAATAACAATATGTGCTATGGATATTGAGACATATGCCATTTTTTAGAGTGTGATAACATGAAAGCAGTAACATGAGTTATGTGGACATATGTGTTATATTTTCTGGATAACTTATCCATATCTCACAAATATTCATTATGACAGTTATTATAATATATTCTAAAGTATGATGTCATGAGTAATTGCACTATTGAAAGAATGGCCTAATGCCATTCACTCTGTGCCCCTCTTTGGAACAATTGCCATTACATAAAATCATGATAACGTATAACCTAATGCTAGTTGTGATATTGTAAGCAGATGTGAAAAGGATGAGTGTGTTATGCTAATGCTATAACAGCTTTAATCCTTGCTTCATATACCCATTAAATATGTTACTTTGCAATACAAGGCAATTTTTTAAAATTGTTTTTTTTTTTAATTTGCTTTCTTTTTTTAATATCTTTTGCATTTGCACTTCACTTGGCAGTGTACAAATATGTCTTTTATCCTAAGGGGAACAAAGTGTAAACTTTAATTTGGGCAGCCTTCTATAGCACAAATGAGCCTGGTGATGGTGTACCACTGTTAGCATTCTGGGTATTACTCAGTGAAGAAAATGCACCTCTCAGGTAACTTTCCCTGCGGCACTTGTTTAAGTGCAGTGAGCTTAGAGAAAGATGACATCTGACACAGAGACTGAATCCAGTTTGCAGAAACTTTTACATAGGGGTCAGAATGCCTTTTGTCACAACATTTTATTAGGAATGTAACAATGCATGCAAATGAGTATCATAACTATGTTTATTGAAATAAATGTATTAGTAATGCTTGCTGTAGAAGCCCAATATAATGTGTGTAAATTATGTTAAACATGACCATGATGACATGCATATGTATGATGTGTACAGCATTTTTGTTATAATTCTTATGAGTTATCACATACAATGGTGGGGATATTAAGGAGTACAGGATTTTTGTGGCATCCCTCATGAAGTGCTACAGCCAGAGGCTGCTGGAGGAGGATTATACCAGGTTTCATCACAAGACTGAGGCTTGGAATAGCTTGGCAAAGGCTGTATTCAGTGCAACTAGCATTCCACTCACTGGGTAGGAATATTGTCACCACTAAAATGACATACAGAGGCACATGAGACTTTCTGAGCTGATGGAAGGATGAATTTAAGGCTGCAAACACACCTCTGTTGTGTAAGTATACCGACCCATCATCTGTCTATGATACAGCATTAACTAGCCAACCAATGCAGTTATTCATTATGCTTTCATAGATCTATTTGTTTTCTTTTCTCTACCTTATAGCTATGGCAGAGATAGTAGAAAACAGTGAGGTACATCAGGAGAGACAAACTCAACTCATAGAGGTATGGGTAGATAAGAATCAGGTCTGAATGTAAGGCAGAGAGGTATTTTCACTCCATCACTGTATATCATCCTGAGCAGGTATATCTTAAATTGTATATCAAGCTGACGTGCTTGTTCCAATAATTCTTGGTTATTGGATTAGACAATGAGTACATCAGATTAATATTGTGTGGGTTTGATACCCAGAAACAGATATTAGATTTTTTACAAGATTGTATTTATAAAATATTAACTGCAATACTACATGACATTAACAATTCAGTAGTTGTAAATGCAGTTATTAACTTTGAAAATGTATATCTGATATGACATAGTCATACCATTGTGGTTGATAGATTGTATGGCATATGATTGATTTTATGACATATTAATGCTTTCCCATTGTATCTGAATGTGGCAAAGGTGTACATATTTAATTCTCATACTGATATTTCTCATACTAATTTATGTATTGAAATAAAAAGGTAATGTGACATGCCATTAATCTAATTCTCTCATTTTGTCTCCCCCAGCCCTATCTCTCTCTTTATATATAAATAGACAGTGAGAGAGATTTCTTTTTTTTTCAACCAAAGACCTTTAGATCTTCACTGTAACAGTCTCCCAACTGAGCTATTTTTTGGGTGGGACAGCACAGTGGCACAGAGGTTAGCACTGTCACTTCACAGCAAGAGGTTTCTTGGTTCAATTCTTGGCAGGGGTGCTTTGTGTGTGGAGTCTGCATGTCTTCTTTGTATTTACATGGGTTTCCTCCTGGTAATCTATTTTTCTTCCACATTCCAAAGACATGCAGTAGGTGGACTGGACACTCTAAACAGTCCATAGGTGTGAGTGTGCATGCAAGTGTGTGGTGTGGAAGAACTACCACAGCAGAGCTAGCCACCTGGCAGTGTAAACCTTGGCTCTAGATGATCATCACTGTTGAAGTGACACTCCGACCTCATGTGAAAAAATGGGAAAGGGATTGTTGATGGATGGATATTTCTTATTTTGTTTGTTTAATACAGGGGTGGGCAAACTTTTTGATTCATGGGCCACATTGAGTTCTAACATTTGACAAGGGGGCCGGAACAGGAGCAGATAGATGGCATGCTTTGAAAACATCACCTCATTGGGGGAAAAATACACATCTTGGGATATGGAGAAAACATGTGCTTTAATTTCCAATGAAAATGAAGAAAAGCATTACAATAAAATCTCTGACTTTGAAATGAGTCTTTAAACACTGAAAATCAAATAAATGACCATTTTATTTTAAAGCACTGAAAGTTCTGTTATCCTTCAGGAGTCTTTAAACACTGAAAATCAAATAAATGACCATTTTATTTTAAAGCACTGAAAGTTCAGTTATCCTTCAGGATATCACCATCACTCTCCTCCTGACTGTCTTTTTTTTCAAAAACGGTAGGAGATGCAGATGTACTTGTCATGTTCCTTTTATTCAATTTGTTTCCACCTTCTCAGCAGCAGCTTCCCGTTCTTTTGTTGAGAGCTTGCTAGCATAATTAGCGTGCTTTGTGGCAAAGTGACGGCTAATATTATACTCTTTAAAAACCGCCACAGTTTCTTGGCATATCAGGCAAACAGCAGATGATCGGTGTTCAGTGAAAAAATATTTAGTTGTCCACTCCTTATTGAACACTCGACATTCTCTGTCCACTTTCCTTTTCTTGGGTCCGCTCATCTTCATAGAGGGGCGGTGGGTCAAAGGGTAAAGTGCAAACATGGAGTAATAGGCCTACGCTTCATCTCAACAAAGCCAATATATCTAGAGTGCGCCATCTAGTGAGGAAACATCAGAATTGCAGGGGAAATAAAACATTAACAAGGTTAATTTATTAAATTTTTTCAAGTTTGGCGGGCCGAATCAAAACGTTTAACGGGCCGCATGTGGCCCCCGGCCGTAGTTTGCCCATGCCTGGTTTAATACATTACTGCTGAAACCAAAATGGCCATCAGCACAGGGAACTAGACTAACCACTGCAGTTTGTCCATCCATACTGCCACAGCCGGCTGCAGCAGCACCACAACAGGTAAAACAGACACCCAGTATATCTGTGTCACAACTTGTCACCATTGCCTGTGCAACATTTGCCCTACCTGCACCATCTGTGTTAAGTAACTTTGTCCCAGCTGTTGGTGCAGCGGTACCCTCAGGAGCAGTAGAAGTACAAGTGCTGATTTTGTCACCCATCAGAAACTGACAGGGCTGTGGGAGGGCATGATGGAGAGGGGTCTCAATTCCTGAATTGACAGGGTTGAAAAGAGACTGTGCTGTATTGCTAAAATGATGTCACATCCAGCACAGACCCAAGCAATCGACATAGGAGACTGTGATGGTAGTTCTGAGGGTAAGTACTATATTCTCACTGTTCTCTCCCTGGATGTGGATGCTCCTCCCAGGTCCTTTACCTAACTCCAGTCCTCCAATCTTTTGTGCCCACCATCATCCCTGCCTGCCTTGTACATTGTATATGTTTCTACCTGCTACCTATACTACCCTACCTACCTGACCCTCTCATTCCTAATCACCTTATACAACATTCCTCTCACTGAAAAAAATGGGCAGCTCTCCCACAAAAACGTATGCCTTTTATATAGCTCTTTACTTTGTCTGTGTGTCATCTTGACTCACTTGTTTTGGTCCAGTGGCTATACAACATTATTATGTTATTGTCACTCATCACTTGTCTGGTGACTCTTCAAAGTCATAAAATTCTGTATACAATTCTATATTTACATTGTGAAGAAGTAGATAGGTATGGTGCTCTCCCACCACCATCCTGCAAGTTCTTGTATTCTTTCCCCTTTGTCTTACCCTATATTTGCCTCCATCTCATATTTACCACCATGCTATCAACTCATTTTCACATGCTTAATCAGGTCTAAAAAGTAGTATTGCACAAATCACACATGGCCAGAAATGGCCCATCAGAAGGTCTTCATTTTTTGTCCTCAACATTTGCTCTGAGGTAGGCATCTCACAACAATGCTGAGTGACAGTGAATGGCATTTACTGTCCTATGACAAAAGCTGAATATTTTAATTTCAACTGCACTAGCAACATTCACTTTATGCAAATGTTCTTAAATCCACTGTGCTCTAAGAATACAGAGTAATGGCAGAGTAAAGGTACTACTTTGAACAGTCAATCAATCTGGTAACAATTCTACATTCTTCCTGTTCATAAAGAAGGTAACTCCTCAGAAATCTCTAATTTCAGATCTATTGCTATCCTTTCCCCTGTCTCCAAAGTTCTTGAGAAATGCATACATAAACAAGTTATGCATTATCTTATTCAGGAAAAGCAGTTCACTCCCACTCAGCATGGCTTCTGACCCAGGCATAGTACTACCATAGCTCTACTTTCCTTTCTCAACACTATTTCCCTTGCCAAAGATGATCACAAACTCATATCATGTCTATTCCTTGACCTCTCTAAGACTTTTGATACTGTATCTCACTCTATGCTAGTAAACAAACTAACAGACCTCAACTTCTCTCTTGATACAGTTGCATGGTTTGCTAGCTACCTCACTGACAGACTGCTATCAGTGAGATGGCACTCTGCATTATCAACTCCCCTTCCAGTAAAAATGGGTGACCCCCAAGGATCAGTTCTTGGGCCATTACTTTTTAATATCTTCACCAACTTACTCCAGTCTTCCGGCCCTCTGTCTACCATTGCCCAATATGCAGATGACTCTTCTATCTTCTACCCAGTCATCCTTTAACTCTGTAGAGACGTGGCTCACAAATAGCCAGCTCATCCTCAACACCAAAAAAACAAAACTCCTACTTTTTCTTCCTAAAACCATTAACCATATCAAATCCTCCTTCTCTATAATGTCCCTAAACAATACTCCCATCGAAGTAAAATCTAGCACCAAACTACTTGGTATCACCATTGATGATCAACTAAAATATGATCTACACACAAATAATTGCATCAGAAAAAAACCATCAGAAGCTAGGACTCCTGTACAGAAATAAAAAATTCCTCACCACTGAAGCTAGAGTTACTCTTATGCATGCTTACCTTCTACCTTGCCTAACATACTGTTCTCAAATATTCACAAATCTTAACTCCACCCTACCTACCAAGCTACAGACAACCTATCATAATATAGCTAGATTCACAGCTCAACAAACCTATAAATCACACCACTGTCTCTCCCTAAAATACCTGAACTGACTACAGCTACCTCACCTGCTTCTCCAATCGCAGCTCAAAATCATGCACTCCATTTTATATCAGCCATCTTTCTGTCCAACTCTGTCATCCCTCATCTCCTATTACTCCCCTACAAGACATCTCTGAAGCTCCTCCCAAGATCTACTAAATGTTTACAAACCCAAGTCAAAGACTGGGTGCAACTTGTATAGTTGCCACACCCCTATTGCATGGAACAATCTCCCACTACAAATTAGGACCCTTATACACACCAAACAATTTAAGTCAGCCACCAAAGAGTGCTTTAATAAGCATAGAACCTGCCTCTGTACTCACCCTCCCTGACCACAACCATCTTACATAATAACCATCTACCTCCATTACTCCTTACTATCCTTCCTACAATCATCGTATCTCTGCAGACCCAACTGCACTATTCCTTTTCCCCTAACTGCCTCTAATTTACTTTCTTATTTCCATACCTATAAATACCTCGGAAGTTACTGTAACAGTTATGCAATGTATAATATATAGGATATACAGCTTACTCCCTATGCTCTTGATGTAAGTTAATAAGCCTTTGTTATCAGCTAATTGCGCTTAGATTAGTAAAATCTTTTTATTACTTCATGTTACTTAGTATGCCTAGTTGTTATCTGTCTTTCATTTTTATATTTCTAAATTTTTGTAGCTATGATGTTTCTATGCTATTTTAAATTGTTTGCACTACTTTGAGCTTTTCTGCCTGGGCCTCCAATGAAAAAGGGCATTAGCTCAGTCGGACATTCCTGGTCAACAAATGTAAGATAAAATAAATGAAATAAATAGCTACTCTAACCATTCTTAGACTGCTGAATGTGATAAATTAGAAGTTCCTATGTGGGGTGCTAATTCTCCTGTCTGTAGGCTGATGTTTTTGCATAATGTCATGGATTCAAGTACAGCTGTATTTTAAATTATTTCATGATATTTTATATTCCCATCATATGTTTAACTGCAAACACCTGTATGTATCTCCAGTTACAACATTTCATTAACATAACATTTGAATAGTGCAGCAAGAAAGCATTTGCAAAAACATTCAATTCCCAACAGGGATACTTAGTAAAGCAGCCTTATTCTGATTCTGTGTTAATCTTGTTTCTCCTCTCCTGCTCCTGCCTTACTTCTACTCAGGTCTGTAGATTTTTTCGAATAATGTCGAGGTTCAAACGCAGATGCATGTCAAGCTGTTTTTGATTGTTTTGTACGACTCTTTTGGTGTATGTGTTGGCTACACATTTTATTAATGCTTATTATCCTCCTGCTGTATTAATGTGCTACTTCCTGTTGGGAACACTGTCTTGTACAGATCTTGCCTGAATAATTATGATGACAAACCAAAGTACACAATACAAATATGTGCAGAAATGAACAATAAACTAATCTATTAATATATCTGTATGTGTAATCCTGCCACCAACTGTCCACATCTTCTCATCCCTTCTGTGTCATAAAATAAACCTCCTTGATTCAAACCTGTTTCCATAAGTTGTTTCCACCAGCAATAACATGCCTGGTCCCTCATGCATTTTGTAATACACCTGTTTTATACCTATAAGTATTGAAGAACTGCAACTGTCATGGCAAATATGTAAATCATGACACATGATACATGACCATAACACATATCTGTTCTGTATTCCATAATATTCAGTCAGGGTTGTATGTGTATAGTGCTTATTTGCTTGAAGGTCACCATGGAGCACCATAGACTATTGCCAATTTGCATTCTAGGTTCAACACCTGAATATACACTTAGGACTGTGCTAATACTTTGCCATCCATACCACAAATGAGCTTGGCAGTGGTGTGCTTCAGGGATAGAGTTAAACAAAACATAGCAAGGAATTATGTGAGTAGGTTGTACAACTTCTGTAAGCGTTACTGGAATTTTTAAACTAAGGTATTAGGATTTCACAATGATGTTCTTTCAATTAATTCATTTTGTTAGTGTATGCATGCAGTCCAATGATGACACTTGCAACTTTGCAAAAATGGTGGATAACCTTTTCACACTTTATCCATTACTGTTATTCAGAAGTGCACTGTCATATTTATGAAGTGGCTGTACTGTCAAAGCATGTTATGCAAGCATGAGCCAAGACATCTGACAGTGACACAATAAATTATTACTTTTTGCATGCAGTAATCCCGGGATGAACTATCATGAATTCTTGATTAACAAGTCACTATTTTACAATTTTAATTGTCATTGACAGCCCATATTATGAAAGAGATACATGTCCCCTCACAGTAACTCAATGTACAGAAAGATAGTATATAGATATTAGCAGAGAAGTATGTAATTACACGGAACAAGCACAGTACTGTCATGCTGACCTGTCCAGACACTTGCATTTGTCCCAAACTTTTGATGCACAGAAGCTGATGTTCTAAATATTGAAGTTTTGCTACTTACAAATGTGCATTTTTACAGTGTTATAATCAGAATTCAGCTGTGGTGCTACTGATTCATACTATCTTCTGTAGATTGTGTAATTAGGTAGGTGATTTGAATATGACAGTGGTGAACTTGTGTCTGTGTGGGTGTGCGTTTCATTTTAGTGACAGGTAAGTAAAGCCTCAACAACAGCTATGATGTGTCCACTTCCACACAGGTGAAGGATTTAACTTTGGACACAGCTCCCGCTCCACCTTTCTGCAACACATTGATAAGTCATCTTATCAAATGTGTCCCCCCCTTAAGAGTTAGACTTCTCCTATGGCACTTGTGGTTAATACTGTGTTCTCATTGTGTAACAACATAGGTAGTAGATTCAAATCTTACAATAGCAAACTTGTGAATGTGGCTTCAATATCAGGTATGTACAGCTTCTTGAACAGACATGCTGTATCAACTCCCACTCAGGGGAAAATTTTAACCTGGGAGCGGATTCCCTCATTCCCTTATCCCACTTTTACCACAGACATATTTTGTGCAATACACTGATAGTTGTTGTAGAGGATTAAGGTTGTTATCGCCTATAGCTAATGTACAGGGTTTGAACCTGAGCAAGTTAATCAATTGACCTGCCTTTTCTAACAATGTATACCCTCCAACATACGTCCCCCTGCTATCAGCAGGGTCCAGGCACTGGAAACATTCAATAAAGCCAAGAACACTGCCTCCATGTGTCCTGACAACATCCCCCAGTTACCTGCTGAACAGTCCAAAACATGACCTAATTGGACTACTTTCAGGCACTGTTCAACTACAGCCATGAAACAGGCTATGGTCCAAGTGAATGGAGGACCACAACAGTCATTCCCTTCTACAAGGGTGGACTGTCAATTCATCCAGGGAACTACAGATCCATCTGTCTGACAAGCCTAAGAGGCAAAGACATTGGTGACCTACAGACACTGGACCAATCACAATTTGGCCTTGTTAAGGGAAGCACGTGCCTACTTAACTTGGTGGAATTCTTTGAGGGGGTCAACAAGGCAATGGATGAGGGTAAAACAGTGCATACTGCTTATCTTGTCTTGACTAAGGCATTTGATACAATACCCCACTCAGGCACTGTTGATAAGCTCTCTGAGGTAGGTGCAACCCTTACATAACTCACTGGACTGCTAGCTGGCTCACAGACATCTCTGTCAAGAGACCGGTTACCAGTGGAGTACCCCAGGGCTCCATGCTGGCCCCGCTCCTGTTTGGCATCTATTTTTCAGAAATCAAGGCTAACATTAAAGTCTCAGACTCACCAGATGACTACAAATTGGGAGCTATTATAGATTCCCCCAAGATACAAACATCTTGCAGATGGATTTAACATAGCTAAATGACTGGTGCCAAAGTCATGGCCTAAAATTCAATGACAAAAAATGGATTATAATGCTCTTTTGGGAAACTATCAATGTAAGTTAATTACTCTATCAATAAAACATCTCTAAGAGTTGATTCAGTAGTGAAGGATCTGGGAGTGTATGTTGACAGCAATCTGGCTTTTGATCAATGTGTAGCTAAGTTAATGAGAAAATCATTCTAGGTCACCCAACTTATAGGTAAGTGAATGGTATCCAGGTCCAAGGAAGCTAAACTGCTACTTTACTAGGCCAATATCAGACCTATTATTGAATATAATGCCCCTTTTGGCATGTATCTAACTAGACACTTGCAACAGCTGGAATGCTCACAAAGGTTTCTCACCAGGAGAATTTGGAGCATGAATAGCCTCTCCTACACTGATCACCTAAAGACTCTGTCTCTGGTGAGAAGGAATCTTTGCCTGGCTTACAGGGCTTCCTCAGACCCTGCCCTGATGAATCTGTTGCACAAGTGCAAAACACACTGCACCAAAAATGCTAGATCCAGGGATCTGTACTTTGCTTGTGATATAAGCAGAATGTGCTAGAGAGACAGATATGTGTACCAAAGGATCCCCATGGTATGGAATAGGCTCCCATTCATGTAAAACAGAGTTTATCCATGACCTTATTTAAACAAAACCTTGACTATTGGATGGGAAGTCATAAATATACCCCACATCTGCCCCCATGTCCTTTATGGACAGAGGTCATCAATAAAAAAAAGTATTTTCCTCAGTAACAGCCTCCTCACAAATCCTTAGCTACCTGCCTACTAATATGTCCCCCCGTATAATACATGGAACACAAATGATTTGGGGTGCATGGCTAGGCTTGTAAGGGCCCTTGTAGTCATTAGCCTAGTAACAAACTATGAACCTATGAGTTCATAAGTGCAGCCTCTCCAGTCACTCAGTATAAAAGTCAGACTTCTCCTGTGGAGCTTGCAGGTTATATTGTATTCTCTAAATTGTGTAACTAGATATTTAAGAAGTTCAGATCTTACTGTGTTCAACTTGTGTGTGTGTGTGTGTGTGTGTGTGTGTGTGTGTGTGTGTGTGTGTGTGTGTGTGTGTGTCTTCAATGTCAGGTACAAATAGCTTCCTGAACACACGTGCTATATGAATTTCCATTGAGGGGAAAAATTTAACCTGGGAGAGGAATCCCCTATCCCATATTTACCAGTAACATTTTTTCTGCAATACACTGCAGAGGCCATCCTTTCATAAGTGCAATCTCCCACTCTGAAAATCAGACTTCTCCTGCAGCGCTTGTGGGTAATTCTGTGTTCTGTACCTTGTGTAACTAGATAGATAATAATTTTCAAATACAACATTGGTTAACTAGTGTGACTTTCTGTACTGTCATTTTTCAACAACACACCTTATGTAAAGTTCCACTTAAAAGATGCATTTTCACTGGAAGAGGGATACTAAATACATTTATATTACTCCCAGGCAATACCCAGTTTTGGAAACACAATAGTTACATAATGCTATCAAAAATGAACTACATCGCAGTCATAGTAAGACTTATCCTATGGTTCTGTCTGTTGATACTGTGCTTTTTAGACTGCATAACTAAAGAGGGAGGCAGTTTGAACCCAGAAATGACTGAGTACTGTGAGTGCATGTTTGTCTGTTGTGCTGCACAGAGAAGGCTTCTAATGCATATAGTATGTGTAGCTGTGAATTGTTACTGTACTCTTCAACCCTCTTCTTAACTTTTTAGAAAAACATCCCTGTATTAAACAATGGCGATGTCATCGATTCAAATGGACACTGTCACAATTGTAAACTAACATCTCACATGTCCTTTACTTTGTGACCTTAGGTAGTCTGTTCAAATTCAGCCATTACTCATTAGGGTCACTTGTATCAGTATGACTGAATATACATGTAGGTAGCAATGTTGTCACTCAGTTATCTGCTGTGTACATGTAATGTTGGGGATTCCTATTACAAGAATTTATTTTCATTTTTCACACAGGAATGCTTTATTGGATAATGATGATACTATCGGATGACATTTGGCTTTCTCAAGAAAACTGCTCTGGAATTAGAAAATGCGACAATTTTTTGTTGTATGCTGTTGCAAATGTCTTTGAATCCGCGATTATCCCAACATTGTATATGATTGCTATTCTCCCATCACAGTGATGACTGAATTGCATATCATGTGTATTTGGTTATACTAAGCAGCAGACAATGTTGGGTGAGAAACAGACATGTAGTAATAGTATTTTAAAGAAATTACAGGCAGACATATCCTTTGCAGCAGTAACATAATGTCACAGCTTCAAATACTCAAATAGCTTACAATTTTAGCAACACTTGTGCTGTGGTATGTTCATTCTTCACAATTCATCTAGCTTCTGTAATCACATAGTCAGGTATTCAAACCCCCCAATGACTGACTGTAAGCATTGTTTGTCCTTATGCTGTTATGCATGAATGACATCCACAACTGTTATAATGTGTGCAATTACAGTGGAAGAAGCCACTTCCATCCCTTTTATCTGATACAAATTATGTGCAACATACTCATATGATATAATGACTTCATACAGGTGGAGTCTCACAGCTCTGTTAAGACTTCCATTGTGGTGCATGCAACTCATACATGTTGTTAGCTTGCTGTTCAATTCCAGCAAATGGCAACATTATATGAATGTACTGACATTACACAAACAATACTGCATCAAGTTATTATATTCAGTTTTAGCTTTGGAGAATAAAATATAAACTCATTTTGTAATCCCTTGCCTTTGAAACAGTTATTCTGTGAATTCTGTGGTATGGGTGCTCCTGCAGCACATGCATTCAGTAATGAGTTGTATAGCATATCTAAACAGAAGGAGTGTGTTTCAAATGCGGGACAATGTTGTCAAGCAAAACAACAGGAACAGCTTCCTTGGTCAAAAACATTGATATTGCACTGGTTGCAGTTGTGTGAACATTAACATAGTCACCCACACTTTCATCATTCTGACAAGAATCATATTGTTCAAATCATCCTCAAATGTCCTTTATTACTTCACAAATTAATTTAATTTATTTGTGACAAGATCCATTGCTATGCTTTCTGGCAGATGCAATCAATACACAGCTCTCTAGAGTGTGCAATATAATAGGCAAGGGTGTGAATCTGATAACATCTGTCTGTCAGATAACTGTCAGACAGGATGGCTTAGACTAAGAAAATGTTTATGGTACAGTCAGAAGGCAACATTATTAAGGCATCATCCTCCAAGGTAAAGGATCCATACCCATTACAATAGGAAAGGGCTGTAAGCCCTTCAAGTATGTTCATCATGACACACACACACACTATGCCTATTTCTGTGGCATCACAGGTTGTTACACGCTTTCTGATATCTGTCCTGGCATGTGGTCAAGTCTGGCAAGATGCAAATGTTGAGTACATTTTTGCTTGTTCAAAGGCATTACTTAATTTGCAAATAAGAATGCACTGTTTTGCATGTCTTCCTCCAAACATTTATGTATTACTGTAATTGTTTTCTTCACACTGTACAGGACATGAGGACTTACATAACATTTCTTGCTGGATGGCATAATGCAAGATCATGATAAAGTGTGATTGGGCCTCTGTTAGGACAGTTTCTTGTATGTATGTGTTGTTTACATGGTATTATGGTAGTGTTCCCTTTAATTTCTTATTAGCACACCCGGTATAGTCATGTAGTAGATGCGCTCCATTTTCGAATGAAGACCTTGAACTACTGGACTGCCATCAGATCTGTTTTATAATTTGTCAGTTGTGTATTTTGAATGTTATTATATTACTGTTTAGGATGTACATGAACATAAAACACATGCTTCTCTAATACATATTTCAAGGTGATATACCCTCTGCCTATGGTTGCTAAATAAATGGTAAAACATGTGCCTTTCTAATATGCATTACACAACAGCTGTAGGGCTCATGTTTATATATGATGAAGTGGAGAATACAGCACTACCGTCAGTTTTTACACATACATTCCCTGTATACTCATGTCATATTCAGTAACTGCAATCTGTATGAATAGCCCCTAATGTATTCACTATCCATGCTGTTATTTCAACTTGGAATGTTATCAACATTAATATCACATTTACTCCCCTTTATTACAGTGTTGTGTTGTGTCCATCACACATCCTTTGTCAGCATATCCGTTTTTAATTATGTGCAAGTATTAAGAATTGTGAACAGGATTAATTATTATTACATCAGTATTCTTCTTCTTCTTTCGGCTTTTCCTGGTTAAGGGTCACCACAGTGGAGCACCTGTCTGCTCATGATTGGCAGTGGAGTTTTACGGTGTCGAGTTGCCAGCCCAGCAATTATTATTAAATCAGTATATATGTTTAAATTTTTTTTTGTAACAGAATCACATCTGACAGCGTAAACTGAATACATTTTCTCCATTTACCCTCCCATCTTACTTATATCTAGACTATAAACATTGTATACTATGTACATTCTCCCCTTTTAATGTGCCCTGCATCTTAATTCCTGTAATTAACTTGTTCTTCTCTTACTTCATATAAGCTGTCCGCACATGCTCATAAAACAGGTTTGCTTGCAGGCAACCTGTTTTGTTTACAGTGTATGTTTGTGCTTCCCTGCACTGTTTCGTGTCTGTCAACACTGCTTCTGACCAAAAAACAGTGCTTGAAAACAAGTAAGCATGATGAGCAGCATTCGAGCACTGCTGCTCGTTGTGAACATGTAAGCATGATGAGCAGCATTCGAGCACTGCTGCTCATTGTGAACATGTAAGCACGATGAGCAGCATTCGAGCACTGCTGCTCGTTGTGAACATGTAAGCACGATGAGCAGCATTCGACCACTGCTGCTCGTTGTGAACATGTAAGCACGATGAGCAGCATTCGAGCACTGCTGCTCGTTGTGAACATGTAAGCACGATGAGCAGCATTTGAGCACTGCTGCTCATTGTGAACATGTAAGCACGATGAGCAGCATTCGAGCACTGCTGCTCGTTGTGAACATGTAAGCATGATGAGCAGCATTCGAGCACTGCTGCTCGTTGTGAACATGTAAGCATGACGAGCAGCATTCGAGCACTGCTGCTCGTTGTGAACATGTAAGCATGACGAGCAGCATTCGAGCACTGCTGCTCATTGTGAACATGTAAGCATGATGAGCAGCATTTGAGCACTGCTGCTCATTGTGAACATGTGAGCATGATGAGCAGCATTCGAGTACTGCTGCTCGTTGCATCACGATGTTTAAATTGTGTAGGCTTTGCTCAAAGTCTACACAATGGTTAATGAATCCCAGGTGTACTTTTTGTTATCATTTTAAATTTAAGATTGAGCTAGATTTTACTGTTAAATTGAAAATGACCATATCATGTTCTTTATTAATTACAATAAATATAACCTACAGTGAAGAGCATGACAACTAAGGTATTGCCATCTCTATCCAGGGTTCATATTGTTTACTCCAAATTATTTTTATTAACTTAGACAATATCTAGGCATATTTAATTGACATAATTCAGTTTACCTAGTCAATATTTAGGTAGTTAAAATTCCCTGTAGGATTGGATTTTCATGGATTTGTGCATCCATGATTATCTTTAACCATATTAACTTGAATGTGCATCATGCAAATCAGTCCTAGTAGTTGTCTGATGGTCCAAGAATTTTAGGCCCTTTAACTCATTAATCCTGATATCACTGCTTAGGCTGTGGTGTTATTCACACCTGTGGCATTACTTGCATGGGTTGCCTTGTTCCATTCAAGCCAACAGCACTTGAAAAGTAAACCATACAGAGAGTTTTTGATTCACTGAAAATTAAATGCGGTACTGAATTTGTAGTATTTCATGCCACAATTTGCACATTAAAAAATATGATTTTCTTGTTCATCTGAGAAGATCTTCTTGCATTTAATTTTCCTCACTCCTTACAACTCAAGACAATTGCAATCCAGCCATCAGCTGACTTCTGGTAAGTATTAATGATTTAATTCAGATTTCCCTCAGGCCAAGGGACATTAGTACTTTTGCCAGATATATCAGTATTTTGTTAGTTCAAGTAAAATAAATCACATATCAGCTATGTGTCTGGTGCTAAATAGACCTATTTGTTTTTCCTTGGGTGACAGCCAGGCCTATTCATTCCCAAAGCAAGGCAAGATCCCTTTGGCATTCTGGATTAGGTGGAAGGCCAGCAGCTCATTTGTTCCCCCTTAGATGTGAGATTCAAGCACCAAGGTGTGCTGTAATATGTGTGGAAACCCAAACAATCCCTAGCCAATCCTTTCAGTCATAGGCATGTCATTAATTTGGAAGATGCATCCATGTGTCTACATAGACCAATCACTCTGGCTTTCATGTAAAACAGTCATCATCCAAAAGCAGAGCACTGAATGCCACAAACATCACACTCCTGTAAGTGTCAGCACAGATGACTGGTCTACCTTCCCCCTACCAACACACACACATGCAAACAAGCTGATGTATGAGCCAGCATCAGACACTCACTCACTGTCAGCCACCCCCATGTAGCCCTTTCAGTTTCTTGTGTTGCTAATCAATCATGAATCATCTAGTGTGTAGTCAGGGCTTTATCCCTCTATGCTACAGAGGTTCAGTAGGGACTCTTTTGTAATGCATGTCTCTTTTAAACCAAACTTATATTTTATAAACCATTTACACTTTGAACTTAAGCACATAATGCTGAAATAAGAATTGTGTGTGTATGTGTGTGTGTGTGTGTGTGTGTGTGTGTGTGTGTGTGTGTGTGTGTGTGTGTGCGTGTGTGCGCGTGTGTGTGCGTGTGTGTGTGTGTGTGTGTGTGTGTGTGTGTGTGTGTGTGTGTGTGTGTGTGTGCGCGCGCTCACACGCATGTGCATACATGCATGTGTGTGCATGTGAGTGTAAGTGTTCATTCAAACCTTATGGGCTAATACACTATTTATGTTTGAAGATCAGTAACCTATAAAGTATTATACAGTGAAAAGGAAATGACTGGAGACTCAGAGACAAATAATCAAAACACTAAAAAACAAATACTACTTGGCTTGACCATGCCCCAACTACTAGAAATGCAAACTAACGTGAGAAAAACAAAATTATTCCAAAAATCAACAACAGTTGCTGATTTTTAAAGTCATTTTTCTCATGTGTTTATATTTCTGGTGGTGGTGACATATTATAAAGTGAAGATTTTCTGTTCAGAACTAATGCAATAGTTGCACCCATTGCTTTTTGCAGCTCTGTAATGTCAAAAATTATAAAGCCATTTGTCCTGGTCACCTTCAATAAACGCATCACAGCAAATGACATTTGACAACCTTTATTAAACTTCCATAAACTTGATTGTTAACCAATAGTTATTAATTCTAACCAAACATGACACAGGTCATAATGACATCCATGGAATGAAAACATAAAATAAATAACCAACCACAAGGCCAGCGTAACCACTCACCCTTGGAATAAGCAACATCCTCCACTTGCTCACTTATCCTCACACTTACAAGGCAGCATTACACCACTCACCTTCAATTTATTGAATTACACCTCCAACCAAATAAGCAGCTCTGCTTGCTTATTTACTTATCAAGCAGTGCAACCGCTCACTTTCCTTCGCAACTTATTGAATTGAGCATCTAACACAAGGGGGGGAACAGAAGAGAGCAAGCCTGCCCCTCTTCTCCACCCACCAGCCTGACCAGTCTGTTCACCCTCTCACCAAACAAAACTTTTATCACCTAACTACCATTAAGGCATTAAGCCAAACATCATTTGGCATATCCATTCCTCTCTAACCAAGATGGGTCAGCGTCATCACCTCCTAACCCTATCAAATAACTAACAAAACACCAATGGAAACCTCTCACTGATTACCAGGGCATACCAGCCACTGGACCAGGAATACTAAACCCACCACCCCTGAAACCATGTAGAAGCAATTGCATACCACCATGCCACATTGCCGCCCCCAATGGAAATAAACCAAATGCAATCTCTTTAAAGTCTTCCCATAACCTATGCCCTAATAACAGCATAACCACCAAAACCTCATTCTGTGTACCACTGTAACCCAGCCTTCACCTCCCAACCATGACCTAACAGAAAATTATTCAGTTACCTACACAGCTAAAAGCAAACCACTGCTACCTCTCCAAGGCTAAACAACAACCATAAACT
Organism: Protopterus annectens; assembly: GCF_019279795.1. Taxonomy (NCBI): domain Eukaryota; kingdom Metazoa; phylum Chordata; order Ceratodontiformes; family Protopteridae; genus Protopterus; species Protopterus annectens. Next base: position 1,041,339,614 of record NC_056747.1, read on the forward strand.
CATAACCTGGCACACCCATACTCAATTACTCAATTACCATAATGCAAAATATCATAATGCCTGTCAGTAATTACCATCCAACTAAACAACCAAACACTTAGCCCACTGCCACCTGAAAACATGACAAGGCCGCTGCATATCTTCACTTCAGACTGCATCCCCATTTTACTGCCAGTGAATGCAATAACCCTATGAAAACTCTTTAAAATTCCAGTTAATAAAAGGATGCCATCACATCAACTACCCATTATAAACAATAACACTTAACCTACATCATGGCCTGCAGCAGTAAAATGCCAAATGTACCACAAACATTAAACCATGCCAAGCCAAACTAATCAAATGCAATACCACCACACTTGAGGATGGCCCATGCCACCAAGTCAAAAAGGTCAGTCCAGCACGTAGTGAATCAACCTAGCCCAATCTCACTTGAAACTGCAGAAACTCAAGCTAAATTCTCCTATCCAAACCTCCCACCTAACAAAAAAAAAACAACAAAACAAAAAACAACAACAAACAAACAATTCCATATTCAGCTGCACTGCTGGCAATCTGTGACCAGCTTATACACTGCACAGTCAAACAATCATCCTCCACATCCTCTCTCACCTCTCAAGTCCACATTTCTTCAATTCACCAAATTATACCCACACAGCATGTCCCATATGCAACATCAGAATGATCTGTAAAAGAAAAGACTATAAACATTCTAAACACGCATAATCAAATTTCTTAATGACATTATGCACCAAGCATGAACTGCAAAAAATGCAGCAACTACCAAATGCAAACCCATGAAAGTTAAGCTGTCTTAACAAAGATCCTCATCAGATTTCCTCCCACCTTACATAGCAACGATAACTGATACCCATGTGAAATAAAATAAAGTATTGCATCAAACTTTCTACTCTATAAATAAAATGACCCATCTACCAACAAGTAAGTTCTCAACAAAAATAATAATGAGGCAACGAAAATTAAAACCACCCAATGTTGTGCTCTACACCCAGTTACAAAACAGAGATGCAAATTCCCCTACAGCTCCACCTATGTGCCCTTGAGACAAGAACATCCACCTGTGTCCATCTTAACTAAGAGCAACCTGCACTGCACTCTAAATAGTGAGATCTTACTTAACTGAAACTGGCAAAGTTCTTAAAACCTTAGAACAATGCAACCACTGGATGGGAAGTCGTAACTTCACCCCAGATGCTTCATCTGGCTATTTGGAACAAGGGCAGCAGATGCTATCCATGAAAATAGGGGTAAACTTGGCTAGGCTGCCTTAACTACCAGTACTGACCCTATAACCATTAGCCAATCAACTTCTTATTCTTCTATAATAACTTCCTACACTCTCCATAAACAACCACAATACTGTTCACCTTGCCACTAACCTACCTCCTTCTCAGTTGCCCCAATGCAACCCCAAACAGCACTGACTCAAACAAGATTTAATGGAACCACCTAAAATGGGATTACCTGAGACTTCATTGTGCTACTCCAGCTGACAGAACATCCACCCCAGCATAGTTTATTACCTTCCAGTTCTGCCTCCAAGTCACTGACCCTTGCTCAGTCTGTCCATTGTCCTCTGTGGCATTGTTGAGCACTCCCCTGGAAAATTAAACATCCACTGCAACAGTCTCCATCACCTTTCAGGCCTGCTTCCTTCTGGCCACCACTGAGGCCCATTCTGTACTTCCCCCGTGAAAGAAAGAAAAACTTTAAATTCTCAACACAAACATAACCAAAATAAACTAACAGCGACCTGAAACCCTATCAGAAGCCCACCATGTTATCAACTGGCTACCTGTCACAGTTGCCCAGCAGGCTCCACCCCCCCCAAGAGAATGGACCTAGTTAACTTCCCCATAGGTTGCTGGTTCTACAAGAGCCCCTGTCACAACCTGTACCAAGCAATGAAGGTCATTAAAGCACAAGATAGCCACTGCAAAATATTCCACCCTCTACCCACCTGTACTGCCCACCCTTAGCAAGGTTCTGCTCTTAAATATGCAGGAATGACACCTCACTATTGACTTCAAAAGAGTCCCTACATATGGACTCATTTCTCACTTTTCATCACATTAGGCAGAACAATATAACGTGAGAAACCAAGAACCCATCGGAAATCTGATAGAAACACTGAGAGAAATGTGCTGGCTCCCACAGATGCCAGTAGTGAACAGCAATTCCAACCATTGTGTAAAAGGTAGTGATCAGTGACTCTACACACAAAAAAAAAAAACACGCACACACACACATTCTTCAGTGTTGGTTCTCACAGTCACTAGGTTTGCCTTTCTAAACTATATCCAATTTCCTGATAATAGATAACATGATCCTTACTGGTAAAGCCAGTTACATTAGTGCATCTGGAACATATGACAGAAAACAATAAACATGCTTGCAAATTGTACTTGTATGCCCTGTAAGGGAACCCTAGGGCTTTGCCACCAAAATTATATTTCTTTATTGCTTAGAAACCTTGCCATTTAGGAAAACAATCTTCACTCAACATAAGGTTCTTTTCTGGTCTTCCATAGGGAATGTCTACATCCTTCATCCCATGTGCCCCATTTTATCCACAGTAACATCCCTTTGTTACATTTTTGCTTTTTTAAAATTTAGAAAGAAAAGGGTATGCACTATCTGCCCTTAACCTTAATCCTATATATAAGTTTGTAAGTTCGTGATTAAATGTTTGGCAATCTATGCACTAAACTAAACACAATGGGCCCATTTCAGGTACTACTTGAGTGAGAAGTTACCAAGAAAAGATTAAAAGAGAAGTATTTATGGTTCCAACTGTTTTATTTTACAGTCTGATAAAGCTGAAAATGAAATAAAGTATATATATATATATATATTATGTATGTATATATATATATATATATATATATATATATATATATATATATATATATATATATATATATACATATTTTATGTCTTATATGCTGAATCTGATCACTAATAGAAAGAATCACTCTCTGTACAACACGCAGTAATTTCCAAAGACCCACATAGATTTGCACATGCCAATGAACCCCGGGCTCTCAGACTCCCCTCTCTTTCATAAGCATTTGTCCCCAGCAATGTACAACATTTTTTTTTTCTTTCTCTTTCCTCTCTAGCTGATTTACAGCACTCAACTGCAAGAAAGCAATGTTTAACAACCAATGTGGAACACAATGACCACAATCCTCGACGGGCAGTGCCATCATGCATGTGTAGCAATGGTCACACCACCTTGCTTAGAGCCCACAAAACCAACAGTGCTTCACTATGGAAAATACAACAACTGGGCATGACAGACTGACTCTGCCTGAGAATCCAGAGCAAAGACACAAAACCACTAACATCAACTGAATGGGAACCCCATCAACAAACAAACCACAACACAGGTGATGGAATCACACCACCAATCCAAGGCTATTAATTTTTCTTTGCATCACACACAAGAGAAGCCCACACAGCATACCTATTGGGTTTCAGACTTCAAATCCTTCAGCAAATGCAGATTAAAGCAACTCCAATCACTGTACCAACTTTCTAAACTTATAATCATATTATTTAAAGTATGTCCCAACCCTGGAGCCTTGGTCCTTCCATTTTGTCAGTCTTTGCACAGATTTCTTGCACTAAGAGGTTGCTAAGGGTGAGGGCAGCACCTGATAAGGAGTTCATCACTGCAGCCTCTCTAGTCTCGTCCACCTTCCCTGCTCTAAAATCTCCACCCACCAACTCAGCTGTTTAGAAATAATAAGCGAGAAGATGAGTTGACGAAGTGCAAACAAAACTGCGACCACTCTGATTTTCTAATTTGTACATGCCATGTATAACTATACAAGTCTGGCTTTGGCACTAACCTTCTAGTTGTAGTAACCTTACTGTGCATAATTACAAGCGCTGGAAGAAAGGAAAAAAAAACAAAGTGTAGCACGTAAGCATTGGCCACTCCTACCATCATGGTGATCCACGAGGAAGAGAAAGGAGAACACTCAGTGAAAACTGAACAGTCGATAGACATGCCTGGTTCCCCCTTCACCTCCCTCAAACATGCAGACTCTGCTTACCTTATTTCTCTCTCTCTCTCTTTTTTCATGTAGTGCAAATGCAGGAATGCACCTGCATGGTAACAACCTCATCCTCCCACTGAAATCACAGTCTACAACACAGCATCTCAGATCTTTCTAGCCCCCAACCTCCACAAGTCACCCAGGACCCACACGAGTGAATGAAAAGTAGAAATCCCCTCAAATGCTGACAGCAGTAAACCTAGAAAATGAAATTTAAGCTCTCTCTTTAAAGTCAGCAACCAACTAGATCTGCACCCCTCATTAATGGGCAGTCACTCACCAGTCGAAATTACTATCGCTCAAACGAAACTTAAACACTGGTACCAATAAGATTTCTAACTATCCATAGTGTAATTCATCATACCTAGTGCCCTGATCTGACTGCAATTACTAAACTTATGAGCAGCTCTCCCAATGACTTCTTCCCCAGATTATAAGCACTAGCCTCCGTAACAACACCTGAGACCTAACAGCCTACATATATGGAAATATGATATAGATATATCACTGCTACTTAGTTATACCATGATGCAAATACAAACCACCTGACACCAGCCTGGATCCTGCAGGCCCACTTGTCCTTCCTAAAAATGTCATCTCGGACGTACACTTGCCTTAGCAAGTTCACACCAAACATGTGACTCCTACCCCAGCTACACTTGCTTAAACCCTTTAAGCCCCTCCCTACCCTTACTTCATTTCCTCCCAACTATCCTTTCATCCCATTTAACCCTATCCTCCCCTTAAACTCTTTAATTCCTGCTACTCTATTTATCTAGCCTGACTTGAAGATGTCCCAGGAAAAATCGGTCTGTTCCAAACCTCATTTCCCAATTATATTTTGCCTTTTTCATCTGAGATATATGACATAAGTATGGGATATTTGTTCACAATCTGTTTCATAAAAGATAATAACCCACCCCAACCTGAAAGTATAGTTTTGAGCTACAAGTAATTAAATGAAATATTCTAAAATACAGAGGAGAGAAATGGGATGAGCTTTGATAGTGACAGAAGTCAAACATAATAACAAGAGCATATAATTTCAGGTACCTCAGATTCCTTCACTGAGTGGTAAAAGCACTGCTTTCAAATACTTTCACCTTTGTCTAACACTGTTTGGGTAACATATTTCAAGTTGTTAAGATAACCAAACTGAGGTATGAATCACTGGTAACACTATTTCTCAAACTCACCATTTTTAAGGTGGAGGATAACAGAAGGGAATGTTTAGGGGGTTGAAGCAACAATTCACATCTCTGACTTGGTCCAACTTCTCTTTGCAACATGAAAAGTACAGCTGAGGGAGCCACTACCAGAAAATCTTTGGGAAAGGATAACTGTAGTATGTAGTGATAAACATAATGGTGTCTTTCCTTTTGTGGTTCTTCCTTCGCTATGGACATTCCCAGCAGTACATACATCCTGCCTCAAGCTTTAGTCAGTCTCATGACTGACAGCACTGACATCGGCCTTGAACACTTGGTTTCAGTCTAACACAGGCTCATTCTTAATCGCTTCTTCAATGAATACTCACACAACTGTACTATCTCACATTGAGAGAATAATTAAAACAACTGGTAATGAACATATGGATAATATCTCAAGCAGTGCCCTCATTACCCTCCTAATATCCTCCCCCAGTCTGGGACTGGCAAGCCAGCTTCCCTTGTTTGATACTTATTAGTTTCGATTGCCAAGTATCTGCATCACATGCACATACTGCAGAAATATCAGTTAAAAGGTGACTTGTATCCATGTACACTGCACCCTCACTGCGCTTGGCAGACTAGTGCCACATTTTGTGTTAGGAAACATGAAATGCAGCTCCATATATATCTGAGTGCTGTGCACGTTCCACTCTCTGAACATCTATAACAGGTGTATGAAGTACTGTTAATTTAATGGTATATATCCCAGTTTGGTACTTTTCTGTTAAACCCCTACCATGCATCTCGCCTTACTCCTAACAAGTATGGTTATGTTGTTGTTTCAACTGACCTCTTCCCTCTTCTACTTGTTTTTTTTTTTTTTACCTTTTACTTGATCGGGTTGTTACATTTTTGGCCTTTAAATTATTCTTGGAGTCAATGATTACTACACTCATCAAAATAAGAAACCACTTCTCTTTCTGACGCTCAGCTATGATTTGCAAACAGTGTTTCTATGATGTTTATCGGTCGGAGATTGAGATCTGCTCTCATATCAGGTTTCACTTCTGAACAACATGCATTATCTAGAAGGATCATCACCGATCAGGCTTACCTCTTTCACAGGTAAAAACTCCAGTAGTGGGAAAACTAAATGCCGGTCTAATAAGTGGCCTCTTTGTTGTGAGATCGTACTCCGCCATGGTTTAACGGAAAAATAAAGCTTTCTGTCACTGGAAGCCCATAAAGCATGAAAAGTAATGTCATTTGCAGTGCTGAAAAACTATTTAAGTATGCATAAACAATGGTGCTCTGTGAAAGTAGTTTCATTTGGTATTAAACTATTGAAGTTGTATTTCACTAACGAACATTTTGTCAGGAGCTAAAGATATTATCAGGAACAGACCAAAAATATGTAGTAAAAGCCTGGGCATTCTGTGAAAATCTGGATGATTGAGAGGTTATGTGTGTGGGAAAATTTTTAGGGCATAACACTCAACACCTAAGGTCAGAGACAAATCCAGAAACAAATGGAGACACTTGTTTAACATTAGTAGTAAAACCTGAGAAGCTGACAGAATAAGAAATAAGGCGAGACGCGTGGTAGGGGTTTAACGGAAAAGTACCCCCAGTTTTAATCATTGAAAATTATAACTTAAATTTCATCCCTTTCTTTTCTTTTCTTTTATTTCTTTTTTTTACTTCTTGTTTGCATTTGAGCTTAAAGATGAAGCTGTAAAGGCATGTTTAGCCAATCTGATTTGTTCATCCAGTGGAATACCTTGTCTAACTCTAATAAACAATGTCTGTTTTCGTAAAAGAGGCTATCTTGTCAGTGTAATATCTAAGTTTATTTATTTATTTATTTAGTTGCTCGTATGAGGGGGCTGGAAACAATCACAAAGCAAAGGCAAGTATGTGTTAAGAAACAATCACAATTGACCAAGGACTGCTCTGAAACTGTAAGTCATTTCTTAATTTCTCAGGTGGAAAAACCGGATAACCTTGTATCAGTAGGCTACTGTGGTCATAGTTTAAATTAACAAACACAGTATTGATCAGTTATGGATACTATTTGCTAACAGAAGGGAATAAGAGAAAGTGGAAGATGTGTGTGTGTGTGTGTGTGTGTGTGTGTGTGTGTGTGTGTGTGTGTGTGTGTGTGTGTGTGTGTGTGTGTGTGTGTGGTGGGGGGGCTGCTTACAAGCCAAAGCAGAGTGCTCTCCAGGGGAAAATGAATATTGGCTCAAACAGGTAGACACATACTCAAAGTTAACTGTAGCTGTTTGCAGACAGTTTAGACCTGGACTGCGCTTTTCTTACAAGAATGTTAAAGGTGGTACCGCAGTTGAATACTTAAGTGTGGTGTTAGGTCTACAAAAGAAGAGTACAGAGAGGAGTAAGCACTTTTGAGATGGTAAATATATATCATAAAAAATATAAAAAACACACTGAGCAAATAGCTACCGCATGCAGGACAATGTCTTAAACCAACTACTTAGTATATGCAGATACTGAGCCAATTGGAAGAACATTAGAAAAAAAAACCCCAGACAGTTATGCAGTCACAGATAAAAATATAGCGAGCAGCAATCTGTCGTGGTTCTCTAATGTGATTCTATCCACCAGTAACAGCACAATCATATAGAAATAATTAGACACTAGTATGAGCTGTCTACACACAACACAATTACATGAATAACATTAGTGAACAAGGTGCAGCTATGCAAATAGACCATGCATACTATTATACTAAAAACAACTTGGTGCATACAAATGCTAGCATGCCATAGTAACATCCAATAATAAAGCATAAATCATATTAGATGTCTAACACAATTCAACATAAACATATAAAGTTGTCTGTGAATATCTAAACAATAAACCTATCTTTATCTCTTGTTTAGAAAACTACCCTCTAAGTTGAATAAACTGATTTAACAACCTGTAAGAAGCAAATTTGTTCATAAAAGAAGGATTAGTCTTCAATGAATCCCATCCTCTGGAACAGGAAGTACAGTGAACGTTTTAACTCCTTCACTCCAATAGAGCTCTGGAAGTTTGAACTGCAACTTCCAATGGGTGGAGCCTAATCTTTTTTTTTTTTTTTTACTCAAATGATTTTTATTTTGATGAAATAACACAATAATTTAATACATTCATAACATTCAATAACTATTTACAGTACTTACATTCAGCCAAGCCTAATCTTTTTGATAGAATTAAATGATGTTCTCAGATTTTAAACAAATGTGCATATCTCTGGAAAAACAGGTGCTACTAAAGAAGTGCAAATGACAAACTCTTCAGCACAAACTAATTTTATAATGGTAGCATTCTTTTAAGTTCTAGGTCTTTATCTGGATTGTATAAATCACAGTAACTTTTAAACTTGTAATATTTTGTAAAATACTTCTAATATCTCGACAGTCACTCAAGTTACACACATACTGTTAGCAGCACTTTGTTCATTCAGCTGAGAGATTTGGTACATGACTAAGAAGTTCTGTCTGTGCTACATGGTTGTTGAGATATTCAGAAAAGCATGAAATTAATGACCGTATAAATAAATATAATATGAACAGCAATTAATATCTGTTTACCTGAACTAAACAGAGGTCAAATATCAACTCAGTTGTATTTGCTATTGTGTAAGCTTTAAGAAGAAATCTGTTAATACTTTGTAAGAAGCATTGTTTTGAAATTAGTAATGTCAATATGAACAAGCAGCACTTGACATGCAGAAACACCTGCAGGCGTGACCCTGCTATAATGAGTTAAGGCTTGTATTTTTAAAATTGGTATGACAGAAAATTTTAAATCATTAAAAAAATGAGCATAAATGGGAGAGAAAAAAAATAATAAAAGACAAAGGAATGCATAAATAAAATAACAAAAAAATGGAGACAAGAGAAAATACACAATAAATTCACACATCACTGTGCACATCATTCAATTTCTTACTTTAAAGCATTCTTTATAAATCTTTATTAAAGTAAAACAGATTGTAAGGGGAAATGCTTATTCTTACTTGGCAGGACAGTGTTTGTTATCAAGTAATGGTGGGGTTTACCTATTGCAGTCAAGTATGTAAACATAATGATCATATTTGTACCTGATATGCATTTGTTTACAGCACTGCACTGGAAGTACCCTTTATAAATACTTATATCTTATAAAATCAGTTTAAGAAAAACTGCACCTACATACTAACGTATCTCACTCTTCCTTGCAGTAATGTACTGAATGCATTCTAGTGCTTCAGTGTCTGTTCTGCTGTTTTGTATTAGTTATTGCCCTATTTTATACACACACACACACACACACACACACACACACACACACACACACACACACACATATATATAGATCCCTATCAGTTGTTCGAGTTTTCAGAAACTCAAAATTCATATGGACGAAACCATATGATGGATTTTTATGAAAACTCAAAGTTTTTCAATGGATATTTTGGTACAGCGAGAATCAGGAAATGTACCCTTTTCTTCACTATAGTGCTAGCTCAGTGTTGGTATATATATTTTGCAGGGGGATGTGATGGCACAATCCCCCACATGGGGGGTGCAGGGGGGCTTGCCCCTCCCTGCATAAACATAATAAAGTTTTTTTTTTTTTTTGATGTTCGAGTTGTTGGAAATGCAGCCATATGGTCTTGTCCTTATGAATTTCAGGTTTCTGAAAATTTGATCATCTGAGATAGATAGATAGATAGATAGATAGATAGATAGATAGATAGATAGATAGAAAGATGTATATACATTAATGAAATCAATTAAACTCACAATACAATACAATCCACATACATGTACTGGTGTACTGGTGAGGCGTCAGATGGGGAACCAGTAGCTGCTGTGGGTGTAAGCAGACATAGGCATACTCAATATGCCCCTGCATTGGCTAAGAGGCATGCATAGCACACTCATTCACCAACTAAGGGGCTAAAACCTGCGTCCTACACACATACATACATTAACATTGATTCCAAGCAACACTCACAGCCTTTACCTACTCATGTAATGGCTGTGTACTCCTAGCATCAGATAAACTCATCTCTGAGCTAAAACTGTAACAACTGCTGGATTTACAAGGTGAATATTGAACCTGGAGTGTTAAAACTGAAAGATGTACTAATATGAATGAATGGCATATCCTTGCATGTTGTTACTTGATACTGTAAGTAAGTAAGTAATAGGTGGGTGATTTGTACAGCAATGACTTTAACATGTGACAGCAGAGACTTAAGTGAATATGTGTCCTGTCTGAAGTAATAGGCCTCAGGCATCAAAGATTCACACATTCATGCCTCTCAGAAATACTGATGGTCACCAAATGTCCTCAATTTGGCTTCATACTTTTGTACTGGAAATCATGAAAAAGAGAAGTTAGAAAGTAATGAGACACATTTCAGTTTCAGACTTCATAACTCTCAGACAATTCCTAAAAATACTCATGCAAAAAATTGTTTTGATTCTATCAACTGTCTAACTTTCTATGACCAAAATACATCAAAAGTACAATTAGCAAAACAACATCACAAACACAGATATACAAAACACTAAGTCAGCTATGCACCCTGAGTACCAGACACAAAGCTTAGGTATCCCTGAGTCCAAGAGAAAGAAAACAAGGATATGGCACAGCTATCATCACTTGCACAGGGTGTAGTGTGTGTGTGTGTGTGGGGGGGTGCAGAAAGTCTAGACTGACACAAAAGGTAAGTGAGTGTATGTAAGTAAGAAAGAGAAGGAGACAGACATTTGAATAAAATAAAAAATGGCTAGTACGACAGAATGAGCTTTAAGCTTCATGGCTGAACCATGTAGCTGTTGTTAGTGTGTCTGCATGGACCCACCAGATAAAATTGGTGTGTGAGTGTCTGCAAAAACACAGCCAAGCTCTTTGCTAGCTCTGTGTCTTGGTATGGCAGACAGGTGTGAGCCATGTATGGTACAGAAGCAGTTCATCATTGTTTTCCCCGATCACGAGAACTGGCTCTGCCAGGAGTTGCACTGGCATGTCCACATCCATGGTCAGATGAACTGCTGCTACCTGAACATGACTGATGTCTGTTGGACTAGCTCTCATCATGTGAATGCCCTGGATCCCGACCCCATGGTCTGCCATGTATGGGTGTGGATACCTTAACCATTGACAGAGCAGTGCAAGTAGTGCCACTATAGGAGCATGATCTGAAATGACCGCATTTACTAACATCAGATTATATGGCTGACCTACACCCACATGGATGCCATCCCCCTCTCAGTGGATGTTCCATCACAGACACTGCCTGCTCCAACATGTCATTCATTCAATCCATTGAATCAGCAACACAGTGGAGGCAGTCACACATCAGCCTGTGCCACATCTACAACCCTAAGCATTTCTCTAGAGGTCCTATTGGATCATGTCTGTGCCTCCATGATGGCCATAAATGTACATCAAGTGGCATGGGAAGAAACACCTGGATTAGTTGGAGGACGGACAGTAAGTCTCCTCTGAGCACCCTCCTGTGTACCACCTCACCCACACTTTGGCTATGGCCAGAGTTAACAAGCAATGAAGCCACAATAACCACACTACCCTGACTGAGTGCCTCACCCTCCACCTGTCCAATATCTGAGGGCTCACTGAAATGGGTTGGAGTAGGCCCACAGACTGTGTCCTATGGAATTACAGGGAATGGCTGAATATCAACCTTAGTGTCAAATTCAACCTCTGCATGACCCTGATTGTGCCTCTATTTGGTTACCATCATCATCAGAGTCTGCTGATACTCTGACATCAAGTGGTAGGAGTCCTACACTTCCACTATCAGGATCACCTGTGATAATAATCACCAAATACAGGGAAGAATAATTAATACCTACACTATTATAGTTCAATATATGTAAACAAACTAACAGTGGTGCCACTATTACAGAAAATACAGGAATACACACAACAATCCTGACACCGACATCACAAACAAAATATTTCCTTGAACTGCTCATCTGTACTGGTTGACATAAAAATGTTTGGCTTACCAAGTGCAGAGGATTGTAGGTTCCCTATGGTGGATGGTCCTGGAAGGAGTTAAACAAAAGATAAGAACACCTTCATCACAATGAACAGTAACACTGGGAGTTAAAACGTTTTACCCTTAATATGTCCATTAATGATACTTTAAACAAGAACTTGGATGACATGTCCACCCCAAGCCCATGTGTAATCAATCATAATGTGTTGTTAACATTATCAATCTACAACTACCCCCCCCCCCCAAAAAAAAAATAATGTTAAACAGAACTTAAGTATTGCTGTCAATATTTTTCTATACAATAAATATTTAACAACTGAGATAGGTAAGCCTCCTGGGGCCTATATGTTCTCCATGAAATAGTAGCACCCACATCAATGACATGCTATTGTGCACTTTCCATTGAGTTGTCTGGATCCCTCTTGGCCGATAAAATTTATTTATTTATTTATTTATTTATTTACATTTGTTAACTGGGAAATCATGTCAGTGGCCCTGTGGCACATGTCCTTCTCTGGCCACCTACTGAGTTCACATCAGCCACTGTCTGCTGCCAAATTTGCATTCTGACAGACATAACCCCATGTCCCCTCTCAAGCAGAAAGGCATCATGTCACTTAAATACTTCCACAATTACTTCATTCTCTGGGTCACTGAAGGGGGCTGCAGGGATTGAAATGACTTGGTGCCACAGTCCTAGGTGACATAAAACACAAAAGAAGGATAATACACATAAGTATCTCATAAATAAAATTCATGCTTAGGTATAACACATGAAATGTAGTATTTCACTAATACCCACTGGAGAAACATAAAACAGTCAAGATATTCAAATATAAAAAAGGAATTATGTGGTTGTAACATATTACAAACACACACAAAGCAAGGTTGGATCCAACACAAGGACAGTAACAATAGCAAATTTTGTTTGTGCCAATACAGAAATGGAACTTGACTCCCCCATCCACAAAACAACAGGCAAATGACACATTTTGCTAACAAACTGTCAGTGAACTGCTAAAAGTGATATCAAACAAACTATCCCTGAAACATGTACACATTTACCACAGAACATACAATGTTATGCAGTTGTGAGTTACAAATACTTGTGGCCAGCACTCCCCTAGAGATGTGTATGGGCCGTACTAGAAGACTAACACCTCTGTCTCATTGACAATATAGGATATTTACTTTTCACATAAATAACAATAGAAGAGTGCAAAGAGAAAAAAATTGCAACATTAGCACTTGTAGTGACAGTTAATAAGGCTGTGCATCTGAGAAAGTAAAATGCCCTGGCAAACATACCTATGCCATCAGTACACTTCTAAGAAATGCATACAGATAAAAGTAGCATTTGCTAATGCATATATGTATGCATGTTTGTATATATATATATATATATATATATATATATATATACATATATATATATATATATATATATATATATATATATTACATTTTTGTTAGTGACATTTCAACATATCCAGTATACAGCTGAAAAATGCAAGTGTGCCTTATCAAGATCAGTAGTCTTCTGTGCAGATAAATCCCAAAGTAATATCTTCTTCTGTCTTAACCACATAAACAAGTTTCCTCACTTTTAGGTTCCCTAGCTACATGGTTCTCTTTTTATAGTGTGGTTTCAGGGCTTTGAGCATGGTGAAGATGCAAATGAGATGTGAAATCATTAGAATGCTAAATCCCAAATACTTGGCTCTGTGTAGCACATGTAAACATACTGCAGGCAATCCCTCAGTGTTTGTCACTAATGAATTGTGGATGATTATTTCACAGGGAGAAAGGAAACACAACAGCAATTCAGACTCCCTTAACTCTAGTGGGTGTGTCAGCCAGGTTAGATTTACAAACTGTAGAAGTATTTGTATCAAGGTTTTAAATTAAAGTAAGCAGCACACATTTCATAGTTTCTGTACAGTAACATACAACCTCCACTTCATTTCTTGAGAACTATAAATTATTGTCATTTAATATCCTCATGCATTTTACAGACAATGATACAGAATGCCTTAGGATGGCATGTCTCAGATTACTGGACAGATAAGAGGAGAATGAGCAACAAACACAGAGATAAGACAGAGCTTCATTTATGCAAGCTATAGTTATAATTGGTTGTGTGATCACTCAGTGCACTACATCTGAAATTAATACATTTACAGACAACTGTTATATGTGTTGTTGGTACTGTGGATGATGTTGCAGTTGTTATGTGCGCAATTATGTTTAATCTCTGCTGCAAATCTGTTTCTGTGGCAAAGAGGGATAAGACATCCTTACTGTATTTTAAAGGTTCATTGGAGTGTGACCTCAGATCCTGACCTATGTGAAAATATATCATGTGTAACAAAAAATGCAGTGTTGTTGATTTACCAGATTTCCTTTCTTTCTTTCTCATAATTTTCCCTTTTCTAGTGCCAGTATTTGTGCAATTAGCAGCTTAGCGCAAACAAGGGAAATGGAGAAACATAATTAATGTCATCTTTAGCTGTGCTTATTTCATTTGTGCAATGCTTATCAGTGCATAAACCTGGACTAATGGCCCACACAGGAAGCAGACAGAACATCTACAGACAGTATAAAGGTAAAAAAGGATACATTGTTGCAATCTTTGTTTTCTATTTTGCAACACTGCAAAGGACATTGTGCAGTGCTTAGAAAGCTTTCCCCAATACCTGCAGCCATCAAACACCTGCAGACAGGAAGCAGTCAGCAATTTCAAAATAGATACATTTAGCGTTTTTGTCAAAATCACTGACTTCTTCAGAATGGCACTCCTCATTTAAATTACTCCTTAAGTACAATACCCAAATCATTCATTGGTGGATAACCTATTGCTTCACATCCTACTCTTGCAATTGACATATTTAAAGAAAAAGAAGAAAATAGAAAATGACAACACAAAACACCATATTAATAAAAATGAACATAGTCCATAAAGATGGTTATTATAAAAACTTGTCATAAAAAATAAAGATTTCAGTTTTAGCAAGGAACACAGGGGCATTCTATCATTAAGCCCAGGTGCCTGACAGGCATTGGTCAAAATTTGCTATGTCAACTCTTTGTACTCTAAGAATTCATCCAATGCCCCCCCAGGTCCCAAATCTGCATGGTCTATAGCACAAAACTTAAAATCATAGGTTCATAGGTTGGTTCATAGGTTGGTACTAGGCTATCAGCCCTAGGGCCTATACAAGCCTAGCCATAACAATTCCCTGGCTATTTCTTCCCACATTATTTACTTTCCTGGACCCCTATCTAGCAGGGCGACTGACGTGATCCCTGTGGTGAATTTCCTTTCTCCCATCCAATCGTCTTGAAGAGGTCCAAAGAGGCACTCTGCTTGACATGTATGGGCAATCTATTCCAGAGTCTGGGGAGTCTATCGCATTTAGGATACTCATTAATATGTTTAAACAGGACATTATTTACATTCTTATGTCTGATATCGTACAAATGCTGGTGCACCCTTTGTCTTAAAGCCCTTTTGTTTTTTCCTACATAGAACCCTGTACAGAAAATGCAGATTGCTATATATAGCATGCCCTTGGAATAACAGTAATATTTATTACCAGGAGTAATGCTACCATAGTTCTTAATTGTAATTTTTTCCTTGTCAACCATCCACAGGCATTGCAGACATCTTCCACACTTAAAACTACCACCCTGTGTTACTTTTCTTGTTTGTCTTTCCAACATACCTTTCAAAGAAACTCCCTTTTTGTACACTATTACTGGTTTGTCCTCCAACACTGCACTGACATCAGTGTCATTATTAAAAATTCTCCAAAATTTTACAATGATGTTCTTGATCTCTAATAAATTTAAACTATACAGCAGTATAGCAGCCCTGCCAAAACCATTCTGCCTATCATTGATTCATTACTTGACTCATTACCAGTCAACAACAGGGACTGAAAGATACCCCCATCTCTTTCCCTTAAATGTTATTCCGCTATATTGTCAACATAACTGACAGGATAACCTCTCTTGACTAACATTTCTTTAAGAAATGAACATTCCTTAAGAAAATCTTCCCTTTCTGAAATCATCCTGGATATCCTCACAAACTGTCCTTTAACCATGCTCTCTTTTGATGCCCAGGATGCCAACTTTGAAAGTGCAACAGAAACTTAGAGTAGGTGGTCTTCCTATATAGATGTGAGGAAAAGTTTTTTTTTCTGATAGTTTTTCTTAATAGTCACATCTAAATAATTCAGTTTATCATAATCCTTCTTCATAGTGAATTTTAAAAATGTAGTTGTACTATTAATGTAGGAAAATAGCTCATTCAGTTGCTCCTTTCCACCATTCCAAAAAAGCACCAAGTCATCAAAATATCTATCATATAGTGTCCACAATTCCTTAAACCTTGAGTTGAAAATAAATAAATCTTCCCATTGTGATAACACAATGTTAGCAAATATTGGGGCACAGCAAGCACCCATCACCACACCCTGTCTTTGACTGAATAGATGTCTTTCATAGCTAATAAAATTATTTTCCAGGATGAGTTCTATACATGATCTGACAGTTAAAATAGTACTATGACTCAAGCTACTATTGGCACAAATATAATCATAAAATCATTCCAGGCCCTCATCATGTGGTATAACTGAAAAAAGCTTACAAATGTCAGTAGTGGCCATGATTAAATTATCATCATACATATCCACCTTGACTTTGCCTAAAAAGTCCCATGAGTCCTTAAACAAGGTGGGTCTATGTTCAAGAACATGCTTGACTTTATTATCAATAAACTTTGCTAGGCAGAAAGTTTTGGAGGCCTTGGCATCCACAATGAGATGTAAGGGTGGGTTAGAGGTGGACTTGTATATTTTAGGAATCCCGAAGATAGCAGGAATCCTGCGATGACGTGTTTCCAAAAACTCATGCTTATTGAGACTAATTTACCCATTAAGTAACAGCTCATCAATAGTTAAATCAATGTTCCTATAGGTGATGTTCAATTCATTATGTGAAATTTCAACATACGTCTCACTGTACAAGTCCATCATTCTACTACTGTAATCATTCAGATCCATGATTACAAGCCTCCCACCCTTGTTTGGCTTCATGATGCTTATCTCTTTGTTGCCCAAGATATCCCATAGTAAAACTTTCTCTTCACTAGTCAGATTGATCATACAATCACCATGTTTATGAAATAACAAGTCCCTTATTTCTTTAACACATAAACTTTCAAATAGTCAAATCATAGGGTGTGAGGGGGGACTAAATGTACTAGGTCTGTGAGGCTGACTGTTAGGAACCTTAATATTAGGGTCTTGTAATGCTAGATTTAATTTCCTAGTAAATAGTTTCAACTGTAGAATAGTATCCATCACATTAGTAAACCTTGCTGGTACAAAATTCAGCCCTCTTGAAAATAAGTTAGCCCAGTCAGAATTAACAGTAGTCTGACTCAAATTATAAATGTTAAAATCACCCCCAATGTTTTTCACAACCTGATACACATCATTTTGTAAAAAACTGTCATTGTGGTCAACAACTACCTCTGATGGGGACCCTGTCTCATCCCTATTTTCCCTCTCCCTTTCTGCTGACCCTGGTTAAGTCTCTACCCTATACCTCCAATTCCCTTATCATTGATTCCTCTGATTCATTAATCGAGCTGATCTCCTCAGAGGTGGGGAATCTAAAGATTCTTCCTCCTCATTAGCATTGTTGTCAAAATCACCAGAGTCTACATTCACTATTTGTTCAGTTTGACCCTCAAATTATCCAGCTTGCTGCCCTAGTAGTGGATCGGGGTAGGCCTTACCTCCATCATAATAAAATGTATCCCTCAATAACTTCCTTTCTTTCCTGTTTTTTTAATTCAATCAAATCATTGTCAACAGTAGTGAAAACATTATGGAATTCAAATTTCTTATGCTCATAAAGGAGGTAATTTTAAATGCTAGAATCCAATTTATTAATATCACTAATCAACAAAGCCATTTTCCAGTTATCACAAATTTACAGTTCAATAATGTCACAGCCTTGCCTGTTAAATAGCTTCAGCAAGTCCTTATGTAACTGTGAGTTCTTTATCAATCCAGTGGGGTACCTCCACATTCAAAGACCCTTAGAGACATATTCACACATCAGACATTCTTGAAAATAACCGTTTTCCAGCTGTATTTTTTGTACTTGAAAATAAGGTCCTTGAATGTCCGTATTTGCTGCTCTAAAGAGCCATTACATCCATTAGCATTCATGCCATTATTTACGCAGCCCGTACTATTCCTGAGTCACTGCTCAACTGAAAATGCTGTTACATTGACATCATCACTTCCCAGAGTCACTTGCCAATGGGAAAGAACATTTCCCGAATTTGGCAAAGCCACGCCTCTTCTAACTCCATTGCCAGGGGTACGAGAACATTGTGCAGGAGTAATCAACGAGGATTCAACAGCTTGTGAAGGGAACATTTCCCTTCTAGTAGCAGCATCCAAGCCATTGCTGCCCATAAGCTTTCAAGGCTAATTCAGAAACAGTAGCTGACATTAATGAAACACATTGTATTGCAGCCTGAATATTTGTGCTGGCAATGTCGTAATGCTGCTTGCCTCTATCCATGACAGCACAAACTAGTAAGAATACACTGAACCACCAACAAACCAAAAAAAGATGAAAGTGCCACAAAGAACGACTCCACCAACACTCCAAATGTAATAACTGGACCAATTTATTTTAGCGCTTTTGTCAAAATCACTGACGTCTTCAGAATGACACTCCTCATTTAAACTACTCCTTAAATAGAATACCCAAAACATTCATTGGTTGATAACCCATTACATCACATCCAACTCTTACAATTGACACATTTAAAGAAATAAAGAAGAAAATAGAAAATGACAACACAAAACACCATATTAATAAAAATGAACATAGTCCATAAAAATTATTATTATAAAACTTGTCATAAAAATATAAAGATTTCAGTTTTAGCAAGGAACCCAGGGACATTCTGTCATTAAGCCCAGGTGCCTGATAGGCATTGGTCAAAATTTGCCATTTCAACTCTTTGTACTCAAAGAATTCATCCAATGCCCCCCTCCCCCCGGTTCCAAATCTGCATGGTCTATAGCGCAAAACTTAAAATCATGTGTAGGATACTCATTAATAGGTTTAAACAGGGCATTATTTACATTCTTATGTTTGATATCATACAAATGCTGGTACACCCTTTGTCTTAAAGCCCTTTTGGTTTTTCCTGCATAGAACCCTGCACAGGAAGTGCAGACTGCTGTATATAGCACACCCTTGGAATAACAGTAATATTTATTACCATGGGTGATGCTACCATAGTTCTTAATGGTAAGTTTCTCCTTGTCAGCCATACATGGGCATTGCAGGCATCTCCCACATTTAAAACTACCACCCTGTGTTACTTCTCTTGTTTATCTTTCTAACATACCTTTTAAAGAAATTCCCTTTCTGTACACTATTACTGGTTTGTCCCCCAACACCGCACTGACATTGGTGTCCATATTAAAAATTCTTCAAAACTTTACAATGATGTTCCTGATCTCTAAAAAGTTTAAACTATATGGCAGTATAAGAGCCCTGTCAAAATCATTCTGTCTAACTATCATTGATTCATTATTTGACTCATTACCAGTAACCAAAAAAAGAAGGAGCCAGCAGAACATAACCCAATATAAATTTAAACTTTTATTGGTAGTAAACCATAATCAAAAACAGCAAAGAATGGTGCACAGACCGGTTTCGGCTGGTTAACTATACACAGCCTTCCTCAGTGTGAAACTAACAGATTCAAAGCTGTCATTAAATACAGTGCAAACAGACATGACTGGATAAACCTAAAGCTTGTCATTTAAACCTGGTGGAAATAAACCACCTAACTTAATGATCCATTTTTTCTCTTTAGAATTGAGTAAAGAGTGCCAACCTGTTTTGTTCAGTTTTTTACCATGAATAATGTCAATAATAGTAAAATGGAAAGTAGCTGTGGGATGTGTTTGCTGGTGTTTGTATAAAGCATTATGTATTCTGCCTTTTTTAATATTACTAATGTGCTCTGAGATTCTTAGTCTTAATGGTCTAGAGGTTTGACCTATGTAGAATGCCCCACATGTACATGTGGCTAAATAGACTACCCAATCAGAGCTACAATTAGCAAAGAATCTAATGTTGTATACAGTGGCGGAGTTTCTACTGGTAAATTATTTTGTTTGCTGGTCAAAAAAAGAGATAAGGGCTCTGTTGTTGATGCTATCAACAAGGTTACTCACATGAACAGGGATTATTTATTAGCATATAAAACTGTTGAACAACCTATCCCCCAACCTATTAGGTTCATAACTACTTATGGCAGGAATTCGGACAGCTTAATCCAGAGTGTTAACAGACATTGGAATTTACTATTGTATGACAATGATTTGTCTAACATTGTTCCTGATCGTTGCCTTTTTTCTTTCAAGAAAGGTAGAAATCTGGGCAGTCACTTTAATCATTACAAACATGCACATGACAAAGGTCTTCCAGAACCAATACAAACTACTATCACTGGCAGTATACCTGTTGGATGCTATCCTTGTGGACATTGCACCAATTGTAATAAAATCTCCAAAACAAAAGAATTTACCAGTAGAAACTCCGCCACTGTATACAACATTAGATTTTTTGCTAATTGTAGCTCTGATTGGGTAGTCTATTTAGCCACATGTACATGTGGGGCATTCTACATAGGTCAAACCTCTAGACCATTAAGACTAAGAATCTCAGAGCACATTAGTAATATTAAAAAAGGCAGAATACATAATGCTTTATACAATCATCAGCAAACACATCCCACAGCTACTTTCCATTTTACTATTATTGACATTATTCATGGTAAAAAACTGAACAAAACAGGTTGGCACTCTACTCAATTCTAAAGAGAAAAAATGGATCATTAAGTTAGGTGTTTATTTCCACCAGGTTTAAATGACAAGCTTTAGGTTTATCCAGTCATGTCTGTTTGCACTGTATTTAATGACAGCTTTGAATCTGCTAGTTTCACACTGAGGAAGGCTGTGTATAGTTAACCAGCCGAAACCGGTCTGTGCACCATTCTTTGCTGTTTTTGATTATGGTTTACTACCAATAAAAGTTTAAATTTATATTGGGTTATGTTCTGCTGGCTCCTTCTTTTTGTGGTTCCTTGGATTACCTATTGAGCCGTGCAGTTGCTTCCGTGCATGCTTTATATTTGATTCATTACCAGTAAACAACAGGGACTGAAAGGTACCCCCATCTTGTTTCCTTAAAACGTCTTCCCCTATATTGTCAACAAAACTGACAGGGTAACCTCTATTGACTAGCATTTCTTTTAGAGTGAACATTCCTTAAGAAAATCCTGCCGCCAGCAAAGTAAGGGGACATTGATGACAGTCCTACAGGTAAGGACTAGATTCTTACTATCCTTATGTTTGACAGGCATGGACTTGCATTGTCCCCTCCATCACCCCAATCATGTTTTCCCCCAACATTTTGTGTCCTTCACCATTCATGTGTCTTGTCTTGTTTGTCCTGTTTGATTGCATTTGATTCCTCACCTACCCAACGTACCTAACTCAGAAATACCAACATTCCTTACCCAGCATTCCTCTCTTACTGAAGTTAAAAGAAAAAATGGGCACCTGTATCACAAAAAATGCTGTCCCATACATAGCTCTCCATTTTGCACATGTCTTCTTGACACACTTGATTTGGTCAAATTTTCTATACAACATGGCTGTGTTGTTGTCACCTCTGTTTGTGGATGTGCCAGTCTAAATTCAGCTAATATTCTGCACATATTTTCATTTTACACTGTTGAAGAAATGGATAGCTATGTTTCTTTCCTACCTCCCTTCCACCCATTCTTATATTGCTTTCCCTTTGTTCTTCCCCCTGCTTGCCCCCCATTTTACCACTTTCCCATCTACCCCATTGTAATACCTATAATCTTTTAAAAAAATAAAATCACACATAACATACATAACTACCAAAAAAAATGGAGCCCTTCACTTTTTGGCATCTATGCTTGCATAGAGTTTGGCACTGAGCACCAATGCCAAGCATTGGTGAATGGCTGTTCAGTAGTGTGGTTAACTCTGCACTATGCCATTTAAACACACTGTGCTACATCAACAAACAACACATAGTGAATGTAGTGTAAAGATTTATTTCATTCCATTATCACTACTTGTTTAAAAGTATTACATACACATGGATTTGGACCCTATATCATTTGGGCTCAAAAGGAAATGTGTCAATGCATTTACAACTGCTGCTACATAGTCAACTAAGCAGCAGGTATGTTTCATACACTCAGTACTAAGAACTATCATAATTATAGCAATGAAGCTCACATTTGCACACTGCTTAACTATGTCCAAACAGGGAAAGCAGTAGAAGTGTATCTCACATGCCACAAACACTTTGCCAACCCATTGTGCAAACCCATTGTTCTGTGGTGCACTATGTTATGTGGACAATAGCATGCATTACTTTTGTTTACTGTCCATTTAGTGTTCATGACATGAAACTACATGTGGAAACAGAAATAAAATGAAGGCGCTATCTATGAAAATGTCACATATCTACAATGCAGCCATCTGTTACCTCCCCCTATGCACTGCAACCTTGGTCTCTCGGTACTTGTTCACAAATATATCAACTACACTACATAAATTAATAACAAATGTTGTGTTATATACTGCACACATCTTTAGAATGACACTACGTATTCAGAACTTCCAATATTTGTAGTAATGTAGACACTTTTTTGCATATAGTTTGTCAAGCTGTCTCTTAAAGTATACCTGCACATCAGAACACAGCCACCAAATCCTACAAATGGTAACATGCAGAACTATAAATATCTTAACAATTGAATATGGCTGACTATCCATTTCATGCAGGCCTCTCAACATCTTCTTTCCAACATCCAATGCTGAGATCATCCACTATAAGCTGTCCTGCAGCCTTGTAAAAGTCAGACTTGTGACATGGCGTTTGTGTAAAGTTCAGAGTTCTGTAGTCTGTGTACTTAGATAGGTAGGGGTTCTGTGCTAACTGCAGTCAAATGGAGGTGCATACATGTGTATCTATCTAGTCAGAGGAGCATAAATTTGTATCCTACATATAGCACTCCAATCCCATGGACTGACAATATTTTGACACTTGCATATGCCTTCTCATCCATTTCATGCAGGCCTCCCAACATCTTATCTCCAATATACAGTGCTGATATAATCTCCTATAAGTTGGCCTACATCCTTATAAAAATCAGACTTGTGTCATGGTGATTACGTAAAGTACTGAGTTTTGTAGTCTGTGTACTTAGGTAGGGGTTCTGTTATCACTGCTGTCAACTGGGCTGGATGTATGTTTGTGAATTTGCTTGACATTAGAGAGAGAATTTTACACCAGCATGTGAGACATTGCTATTACCATCTTCCTCTTTTCAAACTCTGCTGATGTCATCAGTATAGCTGATTTGCTGATGTGCAGTATTCCCATTAGTGGAGGGTCAGTGTCTGGCCTGTAGGCCAGACACATTTCATCTCATCCTATACAATACAGATTACAGTGACAGGGATTTCAGTCTGTCCACATACATCATGGCATGGTTTGTAGACCCTGTATTGTCTTGGTGAGAAACCCATGTGGTCTCTCCAGCTGCTGCATGTGTCTGGTGAGGTACATGCAAAAAGGATCATTATACTCTATTAGTGTTCTGATGATGTTCAAGTACAGTGCTGTTATATCATCCTCAGATCTGGATATGATGGCCTGACTTATGAGGTGCATGGCATAGCCTTTTCGTACCACTGTGGAAACTTGGTGGTTGAAGTTCAGATTACTGTCTATGTGTGCTCCCAGGTCTTGCATCACTGGGTTTCAGCATAGGGGGAGTGCTGTCAAAGTTGTAATTAGCAGGGAATTATACTTTGCAGAAGACCAAAATAATTGCATATTTTGCATTTAGTTGTAGACCGTGTGGCTTTGGCACCAATCATTTGTCTGTGTTAGCCCCTCCAGTAGTATGTTAACATCATTGGTGGATTCATTGAGTGCACCAAATATGCAATAATCAGCAAACGTGGTAAGCCAAAGGCCATATACTTTAGCCTAAACTGTCAGAAAATAGATTCCAAACAGTAAAGGGCCCAGCACAGATCCTAGTGATACACCAGTGACGACTGATCTACTGGTAGAGGTTGTTTCGCCAACTTTCACAATATGTGTACTGTCAGTGAGCCAATTGGTTCACCGTCTAGTGATGTAAGGGTAAATCCCCAGCTGGGAGAGTTTCTCAATGATATCTGAAAGGAGAATTGTGTCCAAACCCTATACCAGATCAAGACAGGCAGTATGCACTGTCTTACCTTCATCCAGACCTATCACACAGAATTATGGGCTGTGACAACATCATAGATCATCTATAGCATGACTCAGAAAATACACCTACCTGACATGGTTAGATACACACTTCAACACACCCTCCACATGGACTATGCTCCCATAGAAGGGTGTATATCATGCATCAATCTGAGTGTGTGTGTGTGTGTGTGTGTGTGTGTGCGGGGGGGGGGGCTTGAGGCACGTATGCATAGACACGTCCTGACTCTCCTCATCTGTGATGTAAACCACCATGTCATTATGGACCTTTTCTAAATGTATACTTGTAATATCCATCTGTGTGCAACAGATGTTTGAGTTAATACTACATCCATGTCTGTTTCATCTGTTAGATGTCCTCAAAGAGGCCAAGTGCATGCATGATGACAACAGTATTATCCTGTGGAACCTGACCAGACCAAGGCATTTGACACAAATCCACAGTGAGGTATTCACTCAACACTGTCAGATGTGGCCATAAACACCCATATCAGCAAGTGGGTGGACCACTGGATCAAATACGTGGCATTGAAATATGTTGAAATGTGTTACTGTAAATAGATATTTAGTATTTTCATATTCTTTTATTATTTATTATTAAATATCTTTAAACTTTTCATCATGGCTGGTCCTTTTTAGAAAATATTTACGTTTTGAGAGTATTTGCAAATATTTATTTGGTGATGACTCTGGCCGCTCCCAAAAGCCTTGTTGTTTGGTCAACATTACCATTTGTATTAATATTAACTTCACTTAGTATAACTGGGTACTCTAGTAACTGACTGGTGGCAGTGAAACTACCTTATAATCTAGGCAAAGTTGTTGCCAGCCTTTCCCACATGTGTGTGTGTGTGTGTGTGTGTGTGTGTGTGTGTGTGTGTGTGTGTGTGTGTGTGTGTGTGTGTGTGTGAGAAAATTACTGCTACTGGGAGCAGGGACATGAAACACTGGATTCACACAGAGGGTGCTAGAGGACTTGGCTTGGACATTCAGTTGAGGACTTAATCCTACAGCTGTGACAGTGGGGAGTTTATTGGGGACCTGGGGGGAGACAGATATAGAGAAATCCAGACCATGAGCTGACTGTGTTCTCTGTGTGCTCTTAAGGGAAATTGTGCTTGATGAAGAGAGGTCTGCATCTGGAAATTCTCAGTGTATCCATTTGTATTCAAAGTTAACATCCCTCTCCAGTGTCAGTGCTGAGGATTCAGGCTCCTTGATTACTGGCCCAGAATGAGGACATCACAGGGTACATGGACTGTCGTGTAAAATAAAGAGTCAGGGGAAGTGTGTGTATTGAATAGGACCAGATAGATGAATTGTAGGAATGAACACAGGAAAAAAGGACAGGTGAACCATCGTAATATACAGCAGATGAGGACATGTAAATAGCAGTTATAGCAGGGACACTAATCACATATCAGTTTGGTACAGTATGGACTGCACAATGAAAATATATATTATGTGACTGTCAGACAAGGTGACATAAAAATGGGAGAAGATGTCTTTGTGATATAAGCATCCTGACATGAACAATGGATAGGACATCTATCATGCAAGTTTTATACAATCGGGGCTGGGTGCATATCGTGAAGCTATACGAACTGAATTAGCTGAATATCAATGTAGTAAAAGAAGCAAGCACAATCACAATCATGGGCAATATCAGAATAACACCACCAGTAACCCTATGTCTCTGACACAACATATGTCATTCTGAGTGATCATAGATGGTTCTGTATGAAAACACTTGTGCAAACTATTGTGACAAGTCAGCAATCTATGAGCGTAATCAAGCATGCCATCCTGAGACTGTAACATCTACTGGAGGTGTTAGGGGGGACACTGCTATACCTGTATGTGACATTATGATCAATACAGGCTAGTTGACTGGTGTGCATGGCAGATATATATGGCACAATCTGCACTGTCATTAATGTAACCCATGGCATTAATGCCAAATAGCTATGTATGCACTGTGTGCATCACTGGAACAGGTATCACACATGCATCTGGTATAACACCTTGCTGGGAGTTCTGTTCCATCAGACAGTAATGTTTATGCAACAAAAAGAATACCTAGGTATGGCCAGTAAGATATATGACAGCACACTGTGACAAAGGTGGCACACTTCAGTTACAAATCAGTGGAAGATGTGTAGGGTGGTAGATGAAGAAGGGTGCATTCTACTCAGTTATTGGTGTGATTAAGGCTGTGACCTGTAGAAGTATTATAGTCTTTGATTTGGATGTTCTGCACATACTCAGTAGTTATGTTACATACAAGGGAGTAGTCACCATGGTGGCAATATGCTGGTGGATGTTCCATGTACCATCTACCCGAGGACACAGGTCACATGCCAACTGGTCTGCTTATAGGGTATGATGTCTACATTATCCTTGGGCTGTGTGTTTGTTTTCATAACATAACAATTCCTCCCATGTTTCTGGATCATCTCATGTGTTGTCATGGCTGTGGCAGCAATCTTTGGTATGTGTTGATACTGTCTGTATCATACTAATATCACAGTTGGAGTCAATCATTGCCCACAATCTGTAGTCCTCCAACAGCTTTTTGGATACAGGATGTGTATGTCATTCTTGATGTCTGTGACTTAAATAAGGGACAGGAAAGGGCCTAGTACACAGCTCTGATGAATGGACCTGATCACTGGACCTGAGATATACCCCAGGATTCAGCAAGCAGCCATGCAGAAATAAGTTATTCCTGCATGGCAGGGATCATTCCCATACAGCATGGCAGTATGCCTTGCATATCCATGCAGGTGCACTGCCTTTGCTGTTAAACAGACATGGAGCTGTGTATGAGTGCAGGGGGTGTGTCTGAGAGCAGAGTTCTCACAATACGCATGCCCCTGCAGTCCAGAATTGCCTTTTGGCAATGAAAAATGAGCGAGAATACTCGTAACACCCCAACTTGTCAGGAAAATAAAAGTGGTCAAAGGCAAAAGGGACAATCGTCCTTACCAAGCATACCTCTCAACTGTACAGATTTTCACAGCATGCCCAGATGTTTGCCTCATATTTCTGGTGTTCCCCCTAAAATGTGTACCTGTCTGGCAAATAGCTGAGGATTGAAGTCATTAAATAATAACAAAATATCTGAGTTTAAGACTCCACACATCCATCAGAAAATTCATGCTAATGTAAAAACTATTATTCTATCAACATTTTAAGTTTGTAAGAGCAATATTTAAAATCCGCCCTTATTTGTCCCCCCATCATTG
The DNA here is from genome assembly GCF_019279795.1 of Protopterus annectens. Classification (NCBI taxonomy): domain Eukaryota; kingdom Metazoa; phylum Chordata; order Ceratodontiformes; family Protopteridae; genus Protopterus; species Protopterus annectens. Next base: position 1,041,367,560 of record NC_056747.1, read on the forward strand.
TAGGCTTTGTCCCGATATTTTTTCTCTAAGAGGTTGAGAGGTATGCTACCAAGCCAAAAGTTATTAGAATAACACAGGCAGAATAAGCAAATAGCACACACCTCCCAACTTGCCAGAGTAAGTAATGTGGACAAAGCCAAAAGGAACAATTGTCCCACAAAACAGAAAGCTAATAAAATAACAGGTTTAGCATTAGCAGGGATATTCTGAAGGGTATAGATAAAATAACACATCAAAACTTTTTTTTTATAGATGTGATGAAGTTTAAGCATAGCTGCATGAGTGTGCCCGTTGCTTAGCTACACTTAGTCCAGCTTAAACAACAGAAGAAGTTAAATAGCAAGAGACATTCAACATAAGCAGTATTGCAATATTGTAGTGGTTAGAGAGTACGCTTAGCGAGCAGCCATTCCTGGTTTGATCCTCATCATAACTAATTTGCATTTTACATTTGAAAGCAATACATAAACAATTTTTTTTAGTATTACCTACTAGCTAACATATATTTGTTAAATGGAGTACTGCATTAGGTCCAGATGTGAGGTGTCCATTTAATAAAGTTGTGAAATCACCATATAAACACAAGTGCTCCATACAGTATAGTTACACATGAATAAATGTAATGAAAGCACATTGGGGATGTCAGTGACAGTAAACAAATTTATAATATGTAATGAATGATGAATCAATGCCATACAGCAGATAGTCTATAAAATGAAAAATAAGCAATGCTAAACATTGAACAGCTCTGCTTACCAGGTATAAGCATTGTGTAAATATGACTGCTAAGCAATGAGTAGCCCAGCTAAGTGAATTTGCCCATTGATAAGCAGTGCTGAACCTGTCCCTGTAAGCAATGTCAACCTTAGCTAAGCAGGTTTGCCCATAGCTTAGCTTAGCATATTCAAAACCCATCCAGTCATGGCAAAGTGTGGGAAATCGGCTGTATTTAAACCCCACAGGCAGGAATACAGCTCATAACTGGTTGCAGCTTCCCATTGTAGGCAGGATGACTAGAGTTGGAGAGGGATTGCACTTCCAGGCACAGCAGTGGGGCATTCAGGAGTCCAAGGTCATGGCAGGAGTCCTGGTAAAGAAAACATGATGAGAGACTGCTGCAGGCACAGCTGGCCTTAGGCATAGGAGAACTAGGCGACCGCCTAGGGCGCCATACTGGATGGCCTCATAAACGGCACATTTTATTTATTTAAATTTTATTTTTCATTTCGATCTCTTCATCTTTCAAACACACCACACCAGGACTCAAGAGACAAAAGTTTGTGCTCTTCTCGGCTCCCCATCTCTGAGTATGTCCTGACAGTACTGTGACATTTGTGCCCCTCCCCACTCAGTAGCAGCAGCATTGAGGAAAATTTAAATCTCACTTTATGCATTTAAAAGCTGTACGTTGATTCTTAAGTTACAGCCAGGGTGTCTTGGAATGTGTATTCATAACATAGTTTCCATTTATAGTACTTGCCGACTTACAGTAAGAACTAGGACGGGAAGTTACTAGCCTTTTTAAAACAAGAACGACTAAAGAAAAAGAGTTTTATTTAAACATGGGTAACTCTATGGTGGAGTTTAAAATGGATGGTGGGCGTTAGATTTACCATCTGCATGTATACCTCTCAACTGTCTGGATTTTCACAGAAATCAGAAGTTATCTCTCATATTTTAGGCTTGTTTCTCGTAAAGTTTTTGGTTTTCTGTCAAATCATTAAGGACTGAAGTGGATCGAGGTCATTATATGATGACACTTGCGAATGCAAGCCTTATTATTCTAACAAACTTTTGGGTTTCTAAGAGCAATATATCAAAAATTATCCTTGATTTTGGGCATCTTTATCCCATTATTTTTGTCTTTGTCCAGATTTCTAGGGCTTAGAGGTTGAGAGGTATGGTAACAAGTACACTCGCTTATGTTATCAAGCTTTTCTGTTCTGAAAGTTTTTAAAAACTGTTCAAATGCAAACCAGGCAATCCATTGTTTTTCTTCATATGGCATTGGACATGTCATTAAACTACCAGTGGTAGGATGCTTGCTCTGCTAACACATTTCCCCAAGAATGCTATTGGGAAATGTTTACCTTAGTGTTGTACCACACCTCAGAAGTGATGTGAATGAATTATATTACCCTAGCTCTGGTTAAAAATCAGTTAACATTATGTTGGCTAATTAAGTAGCCTAGCATCCTCCAAGTATGTGTGTGTGTGTGTGTGTGTGTGTGTGTGTGTGTGTGTGTGTGTGTGTGTGTGTGTGTGTATGTGTGTGTGTGTGTGTGTGTGTGTGTGTGAAGTGCTTATGAAATCAAATAAGAGTGCCTTTGAGATGTTTGAAAAAATCACAGTATATGTTTTTTGTGCAAATTGTATCATACTTGGGCACTGGCAACTGACACACCTGTTAAACACTTGGTTGGCTGAACAGCAGCCTGGTTTGTGTACCACTGTGATGATACGGGCAAGTGCCAGCATGGCCAGCTGGGGTTTTGCAAAGAATGATATGTCCTTTGAATATCAAACTGATTTATATAAGATGCTTGTGTTACAAATGTATTAGAACTGTATGTCATTTGTATATCAAACTGATTTTGAACAGATGCTTGTGCTGAAAATGTATTTGTGAGCTTTGCTTGTGCTGAAATGCATCAACAGTACACCCTGCTGAAATGAAGAGAAATGTACATGTATTTAGCTTTAAGAAAAATAAGGGAAATGTAAATGAGATGTTAAACCATTAAAAGGTACCCCACATTGCTGAGTAGGAACAGAGACGCTGGATCTGAGGAAGAGCCTTTGTCCATTATCTCAGTGAAAAGAGGGGAGGCCCCATTCACTGCCATAAACATTTGGATGTGTATTGTGGCCATCTGTATTAAATTCCCATCTCAGCTTCAAAGGGGATTACTGTGAACATTAGAGTCAGGTGAACAGATGAGGTCATTTTGCCAGCCCTCTTGGTTCATAGGTGTGTACCAGGCTAATGGCCTGGGAGCTTTACAAGCCTAGCTCCAAAAAGATTTTCCCTGACACCATGCCACCCGATGTTCGTTCACAGTGCCTCTATCCAGAAGGGCAACTGGTGTGATCCCTGGGGTAAACTTTGTGTTACCCATCCACTCGTCAAGATTTCTCTTGAAGAGGGCAAGTGAGTTGCTCTGCTTGACATGAATGGGAAGCTTATTCCAGAGTATGGGCAGTCTTTTGGAAAAGAACCAGTCCCTCTAGCATGTTCTGTTGAATGTGGTTGTGAGGTTATGGTCTCTGGAGCATGTGGCATGGGGAGACTGGGATTTCTTTAGGTGTAGCATTTCAAGTAGGGCTAGGTGGGACATGGCTTTGTACATCAAGCAGCGATCACCTTTGAGTAGACGATAAGAGACTGAGAACAGCTGAAGTTTCTTGAGTCTGTCCATGTAGGACATGTGTTTAAGGCCTAGGATATTTTTTGTAAGGTACTTTTGTGGTCTCTCCAGCTGTTGTAGGTGTCTGGTCAGGTATATACCAAACAGGGTATTATATTCGATGAATGGTCTAATGAGGGATGAGTAGAGAGGGATGATGACCTCCTTCTTTATGGATGTGAACCCTTTGGTTATAAGATGTGCCACGTAGAAGGACTTCTGACCACAGTTGCAACATGGTGGTCAAAGGTGAGGTGGCTATCAACCTGGGTGCCCTGATCTCTTATGGCCCCTTCAGTATTTAGTGGGCTCCCATCAACATGGTAATTCGAGGGGGTTGAGTTTTTTCCAGATGGAATGATAACGCATTTTTGGCATTAAGCTTAAGTCCATGGTTTTGACACTAGTTGTTGGCCTCAGAGAGGCCCTTTTGCAGGATGTCTGCATCACTTGGGGAGTTTATAATGACTCCTAGCTTACAGTCATCAGTAAAACTGGTCAGCCAGAGTCCTTCTGTGTTTACCAGGAAAGGGCCTAGGACCGAGCCCTGTGAGACTCCACTCGTGTCTGGTCAACAGTCTGACTTGGATTCCGCAACTTTCACTCTGTAGGTCCTGTCTGTGAGCTAACTTGGAACCCACCCAGTTATATAAGGATTGATGCAGGTTTGTTATTAAAGGAAAATTCCACCTTCAGTTGCAGTTTAACTACATCACAAGATTTCTTTTCTTCCTATAGTATGATAAAGTGTTTACTAATTTTCATGCATTAAAATAATTGAAGGAAATAACTTGGAGTGGCTTTTATGGAGAGTGAGCTACTTGTGGGTATGGCTCAGATAGGGATGTTTCAGAAGTATGTTGTGGGTGGGGCTTAAGGGACACAGAAAAACTACTTCACATAGGGCACCATTTCTGCTAAGGCCAGCCTGGGCTGCAGGGTCAGTACCAGGGCTCCCAATATAAAATGGAAGCCTGGGACCATCTGGCCAATGATCTCACCAGGGCCACTGGTATCCTTTGGACTGGTGAGCAGGTCAGGCACCACTATGCCGACTTGTAGTGGAGAAAGAGGGAGGTCTTGGATGAGTGGGTCCAAGAAGCAAGGCAGAGGTGTGATGTCCCAGCAGTGTGTAAGTAGTCATACCATTATTGTTTACTAAAGTCCAGCATGTGTATGTGATGGATAGGTATGCCTAAATATGTCTCCATTTCCTTTACAGCTCCAGCTGAGTGGGCTGTGAATCAGGAAGCCCATGCAAGTATGCTGCAAAGGCTGCATTGCAAGGCTGGTGAGTAACAATCAAGCTTGTAGTAGTCATAGGAAATAAATATAAAGTAGTAGAAAGTCATCCGGCAGTATAAAAACTGTTGTATGGGTTGTACTGAATAAACCAGACAATATGACAGTAATAGCCCCATATGGGTCATATTTAAATAAAACTGCAACTGCCTGGCAATAAAGCTCTAAATCCTGAACTGGTTGTGTTTACTCTGGTATTGTATGTCATTTATTGTTGCATTCTCTGAAATAGTAATGTTGTATTAACCACTGTTACCCACACTGTGCTACATAAAAAAATGTCTAGGAATGTCTGTATAAGACTGTTGTATGTACAAGATCAGATTGCCAAACCAAAAGAG